>NW_009715589.1:672-30725 GCF_000703405.1 Apaloderma vittatum | reverse complement strand
AGTGTTTGTCATATCCTATAAGCAAACAGACATGTGTTGTCCTTAAAATTAATTTTATCAACTGCAGATGTGGCCCACTGTTTTGAATCACATGCTAGTAAAGACATTAAGCCCTGCATTTCTGATCGCTCACCCTTAATGTTCCTTGTCATTTGCTGTAGTTGGCTGTTGCCCTCTCTATACCCAAAATACATGTTAAAGCACCAAAGTCATTCAGTGTAGAGTAAGCAAAAAAAATAAATGTCTTTCAGTCAGCTTAAGATTAGAAATCTCTTCCTCCCTTCAAGATGCAACTCAGAGACAAAGCTGGTCAAAAGTAACTAACCTTTGCTCCTTCAGCTTCTTCCTTAATGCTGCATGTTTAAGGAGAATATGGAGAAAAACTCAGTTTACCAGATTTTTAATTCTTTTCTTCTAAGCTATTTTGAGGACCTTAAGTTGAGGAAGGAAACTGATCATGCTGAGCTATAGATCTGGGTTTTTTTTTCATTTGGAGAACCATGAAAATATGTTCACACCAGAAGCCTCTTTGAAAAAACACCCCTGCAACAACGGTTTGGCATCTGTCTGAAGAGATACTGATACGGTGAATGGATGAAAAGCATTAGAGCATGAGGTGCACACTAGGTGCATTTGTATTGCATAACTTGGAGCTGTTTGTCAATAATTTCCTGCATGACAAAGACGGTGCTGGAAAATGTTAGGAGCAGTGTTGTATTTGTCTCCTGCATACACAGGCAGTTTAGACATTTCTGCTGCAAGCAGAGATTTATAGATCACTGTTGCTCCCTGTCAGCCTGCTGACCTGGAATAACTTACACTTGGGATCAGCACAAGCTCAGCAAAGAACCAGCGCCCTCCCATAATGGTCACGTGTGGGCAATACAGCGCACAGGCTAATCGAGAGGCAGTCTTGATAGTTTGGGGAATGGCTGACCATATGTGTGTTTGTTGGTAGTCTTCATGTCAGTGGTAACCCCAAAGTCTTCCCTTGCAAGTCCGATATTGAAAGCCAGGCAAGGAACTCTCAGAAGGAAGGCTGGTGAGTTGTGTTCCTGGTACACAGAGAAGGCTGCGTCCAACAGTAAGTTCTGTTCTAGTGGCAGAGTGAGCTCCTAAAGAGTAAAAAGCCCTCCCAAAGGGCTCTCTGCCAGCCCCAGTGACAGACACTGACCTATTCAGGGTGCTGTTGTAGCTCTCAGCCTTTTTCTTTCCCTCTGCTCTAGATCAATGTGTCCCCTAGTGTCTGACTGAACAGTAGCATTTTCCTTCCTAGAGTCAGGTGAAGAGTTTCTATCTCTTAGTGGCCTCTATGGGAGTAGGAGCACACCTACATTTTCAACAGATACCAGGAAAATCCTTGAGAAATGTTGCATGAGAAGAGTTCAGAATTCACTAATTTGTATATAGAGACTGAAATTATGAACTAGTAATAATTACCAAAGTCCAGATGCTTTTTTACCTTTGTTACACGGATAGCATTTGCTCCTTTTTCTTGTACTCTTATACTCTTAGGAGATGTTGCTGCAGAAATATTAGTATCAAAGGTAAATGCTATGGTAAAAATGTTGGACGATACTCCGGGATACAGCAGCTAAGGCGGGGACAAACCTTTCTTGTTGCTGAAACAGCCATATGCAATCTCAGTCCCCTCCATAATTCAGAGCAGCTCATGGGATGCCCAACCTTTTCCCTTCTTTGGATCATGCCCTTCTTCGGATCATGCCCTTCTTCGCCAGCTTACCTTGGCAGAGGCATCTCCAGTTGAGGGCAACCCTCTGGACATCATGAGCAGATGGGCACGGCTTCTTCCAGCCTGCTTTCCCCAGCGTGCTTTCAGCTGGGCTGCGGTGTCTGCAGACCCCGGGTTGCCATTACTGGCCTGTCTGTCATGTTGCTATTAGTGTGACTGAGAGGAATGACTCTAGCCAGGAAAAGGCATTAGTAGAAGTCATTAATAAAAGGTTCTGGGTATTCTTAGAAAATCATAGCATTAGTGGGATGACTTGAAATATTTATTAACGTGGGGAATTATGTCAGTTTGCAGATTTCTCTCATTACCCTACCTTTTTTTTTTTTTTTTAGCTTGTTGCAAGGTTACCAAGTGGGCCTGTGAGGAATCCAGCAGCGGTGTCTTCAATCACAGAAAGTGCTTTTAGAAAACATTATGGTAATGCTTAGTGCTAAATGCTATTTGTCCCTGAAAAAAAGGAAAAAAAATCACTGTGAAGAAACCAAGAAAGTAGCACAAAGAGAAGACTATTTGCTGCAGGAAAAGCTTTTCTTTGTTGCGTCTGCAAATATTTTTTGAACACAAGTGAAGACGGCTTCAAGGAACAAAATTCAGGTAGTGAACAGTCCCAAGACTGGAACACAGGTAATGGGCTAGTCAAATGAGAGGGCAAAATAATTGTTTTAATCAGATTTTCTTTTGCTCACCAGGGATATTTCAAAAGAAAGCATGCAAGCATGGTTAAGGAACAGATACTTGGGGCAATTTTTGAGCTACTTTTTAAAATTAATATCTAATATTCATTTGCAGGTCCTTTGTATGTGCGGATGAGGGCATACCACAAAATTTGAATTCTCTCTTTAGAGGCTGTTCACTGACCTTCAAACATCCTTTGTAAGTACTTTCTTTTGCATCATTTGGAGCCACAACATCCTCTGCAGATGCTACTGATGCCTGCCTACAGCCATAGGCTGGAAAAGCAGATGAAATGTACAGAAGCAAGTTAGAGGAGAGGCTTTCAATCTATATTCTCAAGGCATATGTAGAATCTGACTCACATAGGAGAGCTGCTACCAGAAAAGTCCTCTTTGAGTCTTATACCCACTCACATCTCTACCAAAGCACAAGCGCCCACTCAGAGTGAGTCTGAGCACTGATGGGTGAACATGCTTTTTTCAATTGTTTTTGCAGCAACGGAAAGGTTGTTAGAATTACTTGATGAAAGGAAAAATTATGATAGCCTTCAAACTAGTGAGAAGAATTTAGGTGATTGGCATAAATAGGCAAAAGAGCATTTGTCATTCGTGTACAATGCCAGGCAGAAATTGCTTGTGTGGGTGTTTAAATTTGTGTATGTTTGTTGTGGTTGACTTAGCTTAAGTCAATAATTCTGCTGAGATAAGTACCTGAAATGCCAGAGGCAAATCAATGAAAGAAAAGGCAGATATCTAAACTTCTCCAGAACTAGAAAAAAAACCCTGTGTATTACCTTCACAGTTACAATCTAAAAATAAATTGGCAGTTAGTTTTGAGCAGAATTTGACTTACACTGAAAAACTATCAAAATACAAGGATTCACTACACTATAAAAATAATCAGAGGACTTTGATATTATTGTTGTTCTTAGCAATCAGCATAATGATTAATCATTTACCTTCTCTGAATCTAAAAAACCCAAGAGTAACAGCGAGTAAACAGCGATGTAAATAATTGTATAAGCATAGACTTTAGAGATTTTCTGTTAAAACTGCCATATCCATTCTTCTTTTCAATGGGGAAACACACTGAAGAAGGAAGAACAGTATGTAATTGTAGCACTAGTGGGCATCATCACCATCATCATCATCATCATCATAATCACCACAAAGGAAAAAAAACCCTATAATGTATATTGACCTATATTGTATATTTTGATGTTAAACAAATTAGTCATGGAGTACCTTGTTTTCAGATTAAAAGGAGAGCTGAGAGATGCCACTGTGGGAAACACAGAGTAAAAGTAAAGCACACTACTCCTCTCAGCGAGCTCTGAAAATGGCCTGTTACACTCTGTGCAGCTGAAAATATGAGAGATTTCTCCATTTTTTGTTAAAACTTTATTTTTATTCCTTATGCCAAAAAATATATTTGAGAACTGCTGCTCTTGTTGTCCATCTGCCATCCTATGGCCTTAGGAAGACCTCTGCTCTGAGTGGCCTGTAGGAACAACAGTGCACTCAAGTGCCTAAATGGACTTCAGTTGAAATTCATCTTAAAATGCCCATAACTTTCATTGAAATATGATGCCTTCAACAGAATTTTAAAATGCTACAGAAAGCACCTTGAAAAATAGTACATTTCCACCTTAAAGGGCTAGCTAGCAAGAACAAACAGTCCCCCAAATGAATAATTTCTGCAGTCCTGGAGTGCAGTAATGCCATTTGAGAACATGCCAGCAGTTGCAAAGATGAAGCTGGACCGTGACCAGCGTGTTTTTTATGATGAGGAACATGTGTGGGTGCTGAAGAAGCTCTGTCTTTAGACAGTCGCTGTCTGTCCTGCTTTCAACTGCCCTCGCAGGTTTCTGCGCACATCCAGTGAGATGCTGGTGGCATGGCAGGTCACGGTTCCCAGAACTGCAGTAAATGAAAAGAGACTTACAGCTGTGGTCATGAAATGAAACTGCAGCTGAGATGAGAGGAAAAATGTGGTGAAAAATGAGGACAAGATGTAAGACCTCAGAAACTAATTGGCACCACAGCCAACTTCATTCACGAACACAGAGACATAAAACAAAATTTCTTTCTCATCATGAAAATACTGAGGGAGTTTTAATACTGGTTTTCTAGGCTTTCATCCCTTTTATTGTTTTCCCCCTACAGTTTTGTTCTTTCCTTCTGTCTGAACATTGATTTTTCTTTCCCCCTTTTCTCTCTTCGTTCTAGCACTTTTGGTTTTCTCTGCTCTTTTTTTCAAACACTTAAACTCAGGTTTATTTTCTCCCCTTTATATAGTCCCTTGGTTACCCTGTGTTTCAAATATTCTTTTTTCCTCTGTCAGTCTCTCTGACCTCCCACCTACTCCACTAACTCACACCCACCCAAACACGAAGTTATTATTTTCTTTTTTTTCCCTGTAAAGCATGAGTGAATGGGCAATGGGTAGGAGTGAAAGGGTATTCCCAGAATGAGTGTCTTCAACTTCAGCTGGCAAGGAGAATTTTGAAGGTCTTTTTGCCAGTCTGGAAAGTTGGGGACAAAGATGTTTTAGACAAAAGTTTTGCATGGAAAGATGGCACTTTAGCTGAAAGTATGTCATTACTGAAAGTATTTTTTCACTGGAAACTCAGTTTTTAACCAGTTTGATTCCATATAGGAAGTATGTGGGACCAGAGGACAGCTTGTTCCCTGTACTTTGAGGGTGATCTGTTTGATCTCCAGTCAGTAAGCAATGCAGTGCCGTACCACGTGGCGAAGCATCCGTGGGCGACTCCTGCTGTCCATGCCACAAAGTCTTAGCTGCACAGAGATAATTTATCTTTGGAACATGTCTGGTTTTCTGCAGTACTGCTGACAGTGTGCTGGGGTAGCCAACAGTACTCAGTCTACACTATACCCAAGTCAGAGAGTCTGCTTTGAACTACCTTTACTCAATGGACTCTTGGACTTGATGACCCTATTGTGTCTGTGGCTCAAAACTGTCTCAAGGACCAGCAACTGTTCCAGACCTTTGTGTTTCCCATTAAGGATGGAAGCGTATAATAGAACTTACTCTTTAGTTTTCTCTGAAGCAAATAGAGTTCCTGGGTACAGATGCCACTTGGTGAATCAAACCAACAGGTGGTAAGTGGAGACAATCAGAGAATTGTCTTAAAAAGACTTACTACTTGTCCAAAGTGAAATGTGAATTTAGACCCAGGCATGGAAGACATCTACTGAGACTTGTGGCTCTATGTTTCTAACTTTTCAAGCTTCTCTGGAAGTTCACAACAGTCTGAGAAGAAGAGACACACAGATACTGTACTATCTCTGACAGAAAAATTTCTTTTTTTTTTTTTGTTATCTTAAATTCAAAGTCATCCAATCTGAAAGACTTTTTGGATGTGTGCATAGCATAAAAAAGTCACTACTAGCACAGCAACATATCATAATGAACTCCACCTTTCTATGCAGCAAAAACATTTCTTCAGTGATGAACCAGGCATATTTCTGTGACAGAATATGAGAACACTCTACAAAGAAATGTTAGCTCTTTTCTCTGTAATTCTGTTCATCAAATAATGACACACATAGAAGGAATTTTATGATACGTGGTTAAAGCCCTCCCTCAGTCAACTAAAACATATTTTTTTTATGAACTAAGTTCCCTGTCATCCATTACTTTGTTTCAAATAGATCATGTTGTATTTTTGTCTCCTTACCTTTTAAAAACATATATTAACACCGCAGAAGGAGTGGTTTGAGTGAATGGAAGTCTGGGAAGTAAGAATACATTTGATTAACTACCACAGTTTTATTACTGAGAAGGACAATTTGGTAGGCTTCATGTAGCTTTACAAAGAAGGATTGGGCGTGCAGCACATCTGAAAATCCAAGACTGGGGAACAAAGAGGCAAGTCCAAATATTTCCCAAAACCAATTTTCAGCTCTGTCTCAGAATGATGTAACATGTATAAATCAACTGGGTCAGAGGTAAGCAGTGGCATAAAGAGAAAACAGGGTGGGCTGAGTGAAAGATCTCACCAATCAAAAGTTGTGTGTCTTCATTCATCAGTGCAAGCCCATCAGAAATGGATTTGCTGGTAGTGTGGGAATAAGGTTTTTCCTCCTATTCAGTCTTTGGCTTCTCCGCTGGCACCCTTCATCACTAACAGAATGATGAAAAAAACAGCTTTGGGCTCTGACTCCTCAATATTTATTGTGGAACAAACTAAGATATCCATCTCTACTATCTCTCTGAAGAGCTATTCTGCCTCTGAATTAATTGCCACCCAAAGGGGAACAGTTTCTAATGTGGCATTTTAGGACAAATTGCCATCTATACACACCCTAACAGACTTGGTTTTGAGAACTGACCCAGGGATGGAGCAGACATCCAGAGAAAATTCTGTGTTGTCCCCATTTGAATGACTAGCACTTGCAAATGATCCATACTGTACTCAGATGGGCTATAAGATGCTAATAACTTCTGAGCAACACATGGCCTGATCTGGATTTAAACTGACAGTCAAATAGGAATGAGACATGCAGCCTCTCCCTCAAGTCATCTAATCCTTTTTCTGTGATGATTTTAATATAATTCTTTGCACTCACATTGCATGGCTTAATCTGAATTAGTTTTCTAAACACGATCTGATATGGGCTGTTCATTTAGCCTCTCCAACTCATTTTCTCTCGACCAGACTTAATTTTAGGTCTCCTTAATATTTTCTCCAGCTGTTTTGTCACGACCTTCAGCAACTCTGTCTCTGTCCGGTTGATCCAGATGCTTTGCTGCTGTAATCTGAATCCCCAGCTCTCAGAGGTCACCCCTGTTCCATGGCTCCTTTCTAAGCTTTCAGTAAGCTCTCACAGAAAGCTCTTAAAGGAATACAGTTATCATGATGCAGAAAAGAAGGAGCTCTGGTCATTAAAATCTCCTTATGACATAGGAGGAAGAGGATAGAAACAAATGGTCACCTGTAATAATGAAGGAAAATTACCACCAAGAATCCCAAAGGTTATGTGCTGGAACTTATGAAACAGTTACAGATGACAGGAAAAGGAGGTACATCACACAGGTTTCCACCACACAAGTCTAAAACTTTTTGTGATGGTAAAAAATCACTTAGTAATATCAGTTTTAAAGCTGATTGCAAAAAGTGCCTGGGGGATTTCCCAATGCTCAAGATAAAATGTCAGAAGAAACATAACATTAAGATCATTGTATGACATACAGGAAAAACACAGTACACATAAAATGAATGGGTTCTAATTCAGCTATTTTCACTGGAAAAAAAGAAGAATGAGAATAACAAATAGAAAATACAATTAATTAGATGGTTTCTAATGTATGCCCACATGTTTTTCAGAGATTCTTGAAAAATCATAGAATGATTTGAGTTGGAAGGGACCTTAAAGATCATCTTGTTCCAACTCCCTGTGCCATGGGCAGGGATGCCTCCCACTAGACCCATCCAACCTGGCCTTGAACACTGCCAGGGAGGTGGCAGCCACGGCTTCTCTGGGCAACCTGTTCCAATGCCTCACTGTCCTCACAGTCAAGAACTTTTATACATCTGATCTAAAACTCCCCTCTTTCAGTTTAAAGACATCATCCCTCATTCTATCACTACATGCTCTTGTAAAAAGTCCCTCCCGATCTCTCCTGTTGCCCCTGTTTAAGTACTGGAAGGCTGCTACAAGGTCTCCCTGGAGCCTTCACTTCTCCTGGCTGAGCAACCTCAACTCCCAGCCTGTCCTCACAAGGGAAGTGCTCCAGCCATCCTGATCATCTTTGCGGCCTCCTGTGGGCTCACTCCAACAGGTCTGCCTTGTTCTTATGCTGCAGGCCCCAGAGCTGAACGCAGTACTGCAGGTGGAGTCTCACAAGAGTGGAGTAAAGGGGAAGAATCACCTCTTTTGACCTGCTGGCCATGTTTCTGGCTGCAAGTGCACATTGTTGCATCATGTTGAGCCTCTTGTCAACCAACACCCCAAGTCCTTCTCTGCAGGGCTGCTCTCAATCTATTCTTCAGCCAGCCTGTGTTTGTGCTTGTGATTGCCCCAATCCATGCACAGGTCCTTGCATTTGGCCTTATTGAAATTCATGAGGTTTGCAGGGCCCCACCTCTCCAGCCTATCAAGGTCCCTTTGCATGGCATCCTTTCCCTCCAGTGTGTCAAATGCACCACACAGCTTGGTGTCATCAACAAACTTTCTGAGAGGCCACTCAATCCCACAATACATGGACAAAGGAAATAAGTCTGTTAAAAGCAATGGAAATAGCTTAAAGCCTTTTAACTTGTAAAAGAGATGACTGAGGTAAAATATGATTAAGTTTTATGAAATGATAATGCTTTGGAAAAGGACAACAGATCTTCACTGCTTCTCATAACGGAAGAATGAAAGAGCACCAAAACAAAATAGCTGACAGCAAGTATAAATAGAACAAAAGAAGTGCATTTTCACTCAGCAGATATTTAAACCATGGAATACTTTGCCACAGATGTTAGGGGACTAAAGCAAGAATAGGTTAAAAAACCTGCCAGACGTATTCATTAATGCAACAGTTCACCAAGGGTTATTTAACGCATGCTCCAGTCTTCGAGATGAAGAAAACCTGCTGGTCAAAAAAATTCCAGCTATTGATGTCTCAGCAGTTGAAGCATCAAGAAATAGAAGAAAGATTGGTTTTTGTTTGCCCTTTTTTATACTTCTTCTGTGTATCTGCTATTGGTCAGTATCAGAGACATGGAAGGAAGGAAGGAAGGGCAGAAACTCTCCTGATCATCCAGTTTATACTAAATATGACGTATATGGAATGGAATACTCTCGTTGGTCACCTGTCCTGTCTATTACCCTCCGGACATGCAACCTTTTACTTCCTTGTGACCCCCCTTTACTACCCGGCACCCCCAGCGTGGCACACAAGAGCCAGCCGTGGCCTTGGTCACTATAGGAATAAGTATAAGCAAGAGCCTGTCTGCATACTAGTCCCAGACAGTAACTGTAAACATCAGGTGTTATCACTGCTAGTAGCAGGCACTGTCTACGAAAACATGCTGCTGACTTCAGAAAGTGCAGCCTTTTAGAAGAAACTAAAACTGAAAAGTAAAAATCACTAAATAGGACTGGGTTTTAGCTCAAACCCAGGACACTGAGTTAGAAGAGTCTTTGTTCTGACTCATTATAAGCATCCTCCTGCAATTAAGGAGAAAGGGCCATACAGAAGCTGTTGAATAAAAGTGCCTTTACACATTGAATGAAGTAAATACAATGTCTAGCTCACGTACTTAAAATATGCAATCAACACAACCTCCAAAAAGATTACATAGGTGGCAATGATATTTGGAAATGCAGAAGTGCATTTCCAGTGCAGAAGCATCCAAGGAAAATTCTAGCCAAGGAAGATCTTGTGTTGCCTGGATATTTGGACAAAGGGTTAATGTAAGCACCTCTGTGAGCCATCATGCTTAGGGCAATTTTGTGAAGCAGCTTCCATGATCAAACACTCTGATCCATGAGGGAGGAGCTGATTATGGTTTCAAATGAACTATAAATAACTGAACGACAGAAAATAAACAAGTCACATGATGGATGTGAGTGAGGTTAGCTATTATGAGGAACAATAACAGCTTCTCAAGGAGGAAAATTAGAGAGCATACAGTGATGATTTTGCTAATAGGCCAGGCTTTGTGTCAGATGTAGAAAGCAGATGGCAATAGAAGGAACTATGAGTTACATGTATGTATTGCCATGGGCATGTTCTGAATGCAACGAGCCAAAACCACCATAAGAGAGGCCAAAATCTGTTTACATAACTGTGGGGGGAAGAAGAAGGAAGCAAGAAATGATCCAAACAGGATGCTGCATTTCAGGACATAAGGTGGGAAGTGTTAGTCACAGCATCAGGCATGATGCTGAAGAGAGGAACTGTCTGTGTGAAGTCATTGTCTCTACTTTCCCAAGCTATCAGGTACACTGTGTTTCAAAAGGGTACAGCAAAAGATCGTGAAATGAGACTTTGAATGGCGGGGCATATCCTGTCAGATGGAAAAGTCAATCTTCCCCTTTGTTACTGAATCATGATGAACAATTCCTCTAAAGTACTACAAAGTCTGGAAATTTCATCAACTATCTTCTTATGAAAGCACTATTCCATTCACTTCCATTCACCCAAAGAGTTAAGAAGCCACAACTTTTTTTCTGGAGGGAATCCTACCAGAAACTTGGAAATTGGTGAGGTTTCTAAGTGCTTGATAATGTATAAAATTCTAAGAAAATGCACAAGTAGGTGATATGTAAATTCAGATAATCAGCAAATCAGATGAATGTTCTTAAGCCATGTATTTCAAAGTTTTTATGTCCCAAAGTACCAATTTGAAATTTGAAGGCAAAAGCTACAAAATTTTTAAAAATCTGGCAACTGTCACCACTCCTATCAGTAAAAGAAATTTCATCTCAGGGTGTATTTATAGCCCAGCATTCTGAATCCAGCTATGACTGACTGATTTTTCAGCTTAGCTGATTTGGTAGAACTGACAATAACATGCATACAAGCAAAATTTCACTGCTGATGTCATATGACTTTGTCCAAGATATCAGAAGTCAAAAAGGAAATATTTTCTATATCATACAAGGACAATCCTGATGAATTTGACTTCCAATGGTTGCAAAAGCAATCTGTGAGAATGCAAAAAGAAAGCTCAGCATCTCTTTAGCTTCAGAAGTAATGCTTAGAAAAAGTAACACTTTAGCAAGTTTGTTTGTGTCATGTCTAATCTCCTCAGTTTTTAATAAAATGGAAATGTGAGCATCTCTTCCAAAGGCAGTGTGTGCTTTATATACTTATATAATTCATAAACACTTCGGAGAAGTGAAGACCAGTCCCTAAGGTCGCTGTTGCTTATCTCTGTGTTGTGTGTCTCAGACTGGTCCATGAGGCACTCTCCATTCACTGGAAATGACATCCAGGTCTGCCGTAGGTTGCAGAGCTGAAGTTACCCTGCCAAGGCAGGTCCCCAATCACAGATCCCTGGGGCAAGTATTTTTTTGTTTGCTTTTCAGAGTGAGCTGAAGCTAAGGGGTGCGGGCAGTGTTTACAGCAACAGGAAGGATCTGTCCTTCACAGTGAACCAGGAGTGGATATGGGTGAACTTAAGAATAAACATGAACCTTAATAGCTGTGAGTATATCCAGGGATGACGGCTGTGGAAAGTGTTGAAGAGACTCAGGGTAGAGTGACAATCTTTACACCATTCATCCTTCTACACAGGAGAAATGGGCTCTGAGCCACTGACAGTTGAAGTCAGAAAGCACTTTTGCAGTGCTGGCCTTGAAGCACAAAGGAACAGTCACTTTGTAAAGCTAATATGCACAGACTGGCTGCCACCTCAACCAAAGATACGCTACGGCACTTGCAGCTCCCAACATCATTGACTACAGCTGTCTCTTGCAAGGATGAAAATACATGTTGAGGTTTAGTGTCTCTCCTCTTCATTAGTGAAAAAGCTGCTCACCTTTGTTTTTCTCAGTTTCAGAAAAACAGATCTGATGTACTGCATTGCCTTGTGATACTGAGCTGTCGTCGCATCCCATTACAGAAACAGTGGTCTTTTAAAATTGGTAAGCTGGGGTTTCCAAGGCCAGGGCATTGCTGCTCAGGTTAAAGAAGCAAGTAGTTTTTTTATTTGCCAATAGCCACAAGCAGCATAATCCATTAAGGAAGCTTTTATGGACAGTCCTGGTTCATAAGATGCCATTTTGGAATTTACTGTTCCAGATGGTGAATATCAGGGACAGCCTCCCCAGGGTTTCTCTTCTGTCATTGAGTATTTAGCTGGCATTAAAAGAAAAAAAGAAAAAAAAGAAAAGAAAAATCTATCTGCAGCAGACACCCAGCAAGGCAAGTTTCATCCTAAACAGCTAACGAGTTACATAATTACAGTCAACAGAAAGCAGTCTTATCTGGAAAGTGTCAGGCAGCTTTACTTACAGGCAGCGATAGGAACTCAGACCCTGACACAATATGCTCTTTCAAGTTTCTTCTCTTTTTTATTCTTTCCTCTGCGTAACTTTGTGCCCTGATTTTACACTGGTTGTATTAGTCCAGTATTAGTTTTCTGTAAAATCAATGGCGATGCTGAATTAAAAATATAGATTAAAAAGAAAAAGAAGGGGTTTGCCAACACGATATTAATGACTTGTCAAAAAGCTAAGCTTGGCATGCAAAGACAGCTTTCTCTGGCTATCTAAAATAATTTCTACAGTAATTGGCTTCTTTCTCACATTTTTGAAGGATATACCCCTACTACAGTACTATATAACTGACAATTTATGCTCCTCATCAAAGTAAGGAAACTGCAGGAAAAATAGTGACTAAGTTCCACTGGGAAAAAAAAACATCTATAACACAGCTACTAGAACTTTCTTAAGCCATTTTATTTAAAAATAAGAGGTGCAGATACTGTAACAAATCACTCAAATTAGTAGGCTTCTGACAAACTGCAAAGTCATTGCAATAGTCAATGAGTGGAGAAGTTTTTTCCCTAGATGATTGTAAAATAACTTCTACAAAAAAAATTGTGGCTATTGTGCAGGGGGTGATTTTAGCAGCTGTATTTTCATAAAGGGGCACCAAAGATCCACAGGTCTGGATTTTGAAATGTCATCCTTTGGATTTGGGCCCATGTGTGCATTGACCTAGAAGGTGATGCCCTCTGCATCTGAGAAATGTTGACAACCAGAACAGGGGTTTCTTCAGCTCTTTTTCCTGGTGGCTTTGTGAAGGATTAATTGAATAGACAGGGAAGAGCAGGGCTGGTGTAAGTGTCTGTGCAAGCAGGCTCTGTCCAGCCAGTTGCTAGTGTCATCCACAACCTCTGTACATCTTCGCTGCTAAGACCTGGGTATGGAGCATCTGTTCAAGGCAGAATCACCTGCACATGCAAAAATCATGCTCTGGCTCACCTCCCATGCAAAGAGAGGGGCCTTGAAGACATGAGTCAATTGCTAACCCTTGTTCTCATGGAGGACTTCAACTTACCAGATGTCTGCTGGAAATGCAACACGGCAGAGAGGAAACAGCTCAGGAGTTTTCTGGAGTGTGTGTAAGATAACTGCCTGACATAGCTGGTGTTAAAACCATCATAACTTCAGTTGTCTGTGATATTATTGTGCCAACTCTGCCATGGGCCGACTCTGCTGAATATCTATTTGTATTTGTGCCTCTCTACTCTGCTCAGAGCAGGAGAAGAGAGAAGAAAGGCCAGCAGTGGGCCATGGCCTTTGTGCTCTCCATGAACTGCATCACATTGCAAATCAATGATAGGTTTGTTTTTGAGGGACGTAGTGAAAGAAGAAATTGACAAAGAAGAGAGCACCCCAAAAGCAAACAACACTTGCCTTATGTTCCCTCACATATGGTGGGACCTCCATGCTCTTTCACTCCTGCAGAAGTCATTGTGACTTGTGTTGACACCGTAGGGTGGTATCCTCCAATGCTCAATTGCTGGAAGGGTTCCTCAGAGTGACTTGAGGTCCTCCTAGCTTGTTGACTGGCTTCCCCATCATGCCCTATGCAGCTTAATCACACGTCAGACACTAAGGTGAACACTAACAAACTAATTAACATTTACTGGTAGCTGAACTTCCTGGGAATGCAACGGGATCTGCACTTTGCATATGTCACTAGGACAGTCTCAGATTCCTTGATGGAATAGAAGGATCATGTGAACCAAAGTTCTGAAGAGATATACCGCACAGTCCTTCTCACATCACAGATCCCAAGAATGTGCAGCCATCAATGGCACAGGCAGTGGTGGGGAAGAGAAACAGAGAATCAGCCATCTGAGTACAGCCATGTACATCCCGTAAATCATACTATGAAGTTGGGCTTGATTCCTGTGGCAGCAAATTTTAGAGGAATTATGTTTCTCTTGCCTGTTGGCCAGAGCAAGAACATGGAATTTAATGCCTGACACATGAGGTACAATAGACAAATTAATTGAATGTAAAAGGATATCTTCAAAAATTGATTCCAGGTTTTAGGCAAGACATAGGTGGTCCAAAAAAGCCAAAAATGCATTGGATATTGTCTCCAAGGGAATACTGATACTGCTGTAGAAAGATACATTTATGAGAGAGTCTGGGTGTTAAAATTAAAAGAGCTCTGGGTAGTTCAGAAACAGGGAAATATGCACAAGGCCTACTAACGGATTGTATCTCTGCAGTCAAAAAACAACATATGGGACAGAACTGCCAAACCCTAATGTGTGATCTGTGCTTTGGAAGAAGACATCAGATATGCCAAACTCTGGTTCTTGTTATGCTATTTTTATCTATAGCTGAAATGGAGAGATTTCCCTTGGTTTAAAGGATTTTAAATCTGGCCCAGTATTCACAGAATCCATTGGGCTGAGATACTCTTCTAAGAATGTTAAGGTGAAGAATTGGAATGGAAGAGTGGAGAGAAAAGGGAGCAAAAACTGTTGGAAAACAGGAGAGGGAGAAAAAAGACAATTAGGAAATCTCAGAATATGTATGTAGGCAAGAGATGCACTACACAAAAATAAGTGGGAAAAGGAAACATACTGAAAGAAGAGATCATTTCTATCCACCTCTCTCTCTGTTTCCTGCTAATGTCAGAACAAGGCACTAGCCCTAGTAAAACTGTCTTATCATTGTAGCATGGAAGCATGTTGCTGTACTTTGGGGAATAATCAAAGAATAACTATCTGCATTTTGTGTGGTTTGAACAACTGATGGTTTGATAAGAAATACTGGAGATACCCATCCAACTATGTATTAGCTTTCAGGACAAGGGAGACAGAAATAAAACTGATAAGTTTTGGTGTAGTTGCCACTTCTGAGTGTCATGCAGTTCTGATCCTAAGACAGGACTGCAATTTGTTTAAAATGTGCTCCTATCTCCTGCGTGGCAGTGTACTATCAATCATCACAGCAGTGTTAGGAGTTCTGTATGCTTGTACAACTCTGCCTTGTCACAGGGTTGTCATATGACTTTGAGGAAAGGACAGTCCCGAAGCAGGGATGTTTTTAAAAAGATGCTGTTCAACACCTTTGTCAGTGACATGGACAATGGCATTGAATGCACGCTCAGCAAGTTTGCCGATGACACCAAGCTGTGTGGTGTGGTGGACTCACTTGAGGGAAGAGATGCCATCCAGAGGCACCTTGACAGGCTTGAGAAATGGGACAGTGCAAACGGCATGAGCTTCAACAAGTCAAAGTGCAAGGTCCTGCACCTGGGCCGGGCCAGTCCCAGGCACAAACACAAACTGGGCACAGAGTGGGTTGAGAGTAGCCCTGAAGGACTTGGGGGTGTTGGTAGATGAGAAGCTCAACATGAGCCAGGAGGGCACTCATGCAGCCCAGAAGGCCAACTGCATCCGGGGATGCGTCAAGAGGAGTGTCACCAGCAGATCAAGAGAGGTGATTCTCCCCCCTTACTCTGCTCTTGTGAGACTCCACCTCAAATACTGCGTCCAGTTCTGGTGCGCCCACCATAAGAGGGACATAGATCTGTTGGAATGAGTCCAGAGGAGGGCCACAAAGATGATCAAGGCACTGGAGCACTTCTTCTATGGTGGCCGGTTAGCTCAGTGGGTTGAGCGCAGCGCTGACAACAATGACAACACCGAGGCTGCATGTTTGATTCCCGTTCGGTCCCCATGTGTTGCCTGATCTAGTTGAGAGGCGTCCCTGCCCATGATAGGGAGGCTGGATTAAAGAATCTCTAAGGTCCCTTCCAACATAGGCCATTCTATGATTACACATAAACTTTAGGAATTGTTATCTTAAAATCAACCCTTATGTGCAAAGAAGGGAGAAGAATAAAATAAAAATCATAAATAATATTTTAAAGAGTAGATTTCAGTATTACTAAATAAAATTCATTTCTTTCTCCATGGTTGGGGTTTTTTTTTTTGAATTACTTTGTTACTGCAATAAAACAAGAAGGTAGGGAACCAGTAAAGCTGTATGATGCTGGGCATCAGTTTACCGCTCCACTACTGAGTCTATGCACAGTCATACACAGATATCACTACAATTTCTGTGCCTTGGTTTCCCTATGAGGTAAGGAATAGGTATTCCTATTAATAACATCATGATTACTTAACAAGATATTAGTAACATCATGATTAGTTTACAGAAGGGAGATGAGGCTTAAATAAGATCAGGAGTTTTTAGATCCACTGCTAGTAAATGCCAAAAAAAAATCAAGTGTTGTTATTATAGTAACTGGGTTTCCACACAAGACAATAAAAAAGCTGTGAGAAAACAGTGGATACTACTCTTGAATGATTGACCTGACTTCCCCAGATACAATTCCTTCCAAGCAAGTTGGGACTGGAGGGTTTTTTTCTCTTGAGTTAGTATCACTTCTCATCTTTGCTGGGCACTTGTTATATCCAGCCTCTTTTAGCTGCATAACCAAAAGAGTTAGATGAGTGAAGTGAGGTGCACTTCCTCATCATGTCATGCAAGCCAATAACATGCCAGCTGGTGCTACCTGGGCAGCCAATATCACTTCACATGCAATGGTAAATCCATATTTTCTCTCTTTGCATTAAAGCTGTGGAGAGGCAGAAATAACCGGGGCAAAGTTCTTAAGGGCAGGATTGTGCAGCTTTTATTTCCTTGTTGCGAAACGTGTTGTGTGAGTGCCTGCAACACCAACTTAAGACTTATCTTCAATTTAATGACGCAATTGCCCCATTCCATAGCAAACTGCAGGAATCACTAATTACATCTCTTAGAGGCCAAGCTATTCAGCTTACATCAAAAGAGAGGCTGGAAAAAATAATTACTGTTAACAAGTGAACTGAAACTATTATGCAGACTTCCCCAGTGCGCAGAAGCTGCAAGCCATAATCTGAATTAGGTGGAAGATAACAAACAGCAAATGTTACAGCATGTGGAATTTCCTGTGCCCTATCTTAAAAAAAAAAAAAAAATCTAAGAGGTCAATGCAAAAAATACAAGTACAGATTTCTGCCCTAGGGTCACATAGACAAATTGGAATGCTGATGAGACGCTGCTCTCTGCAGAACCTCTGAGCTGAAGGAATAAATGAAATTATTGCCATCAACCAGGCCAACTGAAGACCAGTTCAAAGTCTCCCTTCCCTTTTCTACTTTATCGGCTTCCAGCTCGTCCTGTCTGCTCAGTTGTGAAGAAAATTCTCCTCCTTCTCTGGTGAGGAGTGAATATGTGCTGTAAAAACTGTCTTGAAAAAGAAGTGGGCCACCTGCCAAACTTGAATTCAGGGCTCTAAGTGGTTCTAAAATAGGCACATTTACCTTCCTCCATGTGGTGAGAGCCCATTCCAAGCCTGTGTTCATCCTTTCCACCTCTCTCCTGTTCTCTCTGCTCACCTCCTGTATCTTGCTTCCCAAGCCTTGCCAGTGCTGTTACAGGGCAGTGCTGGTCCTAACACTGGCTCAGTCTTTGCACAGGGAGATGTGGAAGCAATCCGGGACCTGCAAACCCACCACCTACCACAAGAATACATCTGTTGCTCCAGCAGCACAACTGCCATGTGCCACAGTGCACATCAGCTGTCTTTCCTTCAAAAGGAAAGAGGCCTTCAATCATCTCAAATTAACACCTCCACATCTGTGGCTGCTGCAGAGGAGTGGTTCGACAGGATGCAGGACCAGGCAGGGTGGCACATGGCAAGGTCTTTATAAACACACTGTTACAGCAGTTGTTGGAGTATTTATGTCTGAAACTAGATCTAACTGTAAGCCTAAGTCTTGGTGTTTCGTTGTGTTAATGGGGACACTGTTTAGGATAAGAAGATTTTTTTTTTTGACGTCTCGGGTTGTTAATTTGCTTTGAGGCATCCGAGTCCTTTTGAGTATTAGCTAGGGAGGGATTTCAGTAGAGTATCTTTCAGGGATTCACTAAATATCCTTGTAGGCTTTAGACACCATCAAAGACAGAATGTGGGGCCAGATGAGCTGTCAGTCACACTTTCTGTAATGACTGCTATCATCTTTAAAAAAAGAGAGAGAAAAAGAGCCACAAAGCTGAATTGAAAACAATTTTAATTTACAGAGGGGACTATAGAAAATGTTTTAGGAGAAGGATGTTGCAGAATTGGAGAGAGCTAGAAGAAGTAAAGCAGAACTGAAACCTCACCTGCCATGCTTTATGAGACGATTTGAGAAAATAGCAGTTATATTGCTAGCAAGGTGACCCGAAGTACTTTCATGGTTGAACTCACAACTTGTACAAAATAGTCATGGTTTAGGGCTTGTGAGCCAGAAATAAATTTAAACCTTGTATTTTTTACACTGCTAGCAGTACTACTTTCTTTCGTCTGTTTTCTCCTGTCCTTGTCGAGTATGACACTTAGAGCCTGTGATGCGAGGGACTATTAGAGAAGAGAAGCAGGTATGATGATAGCTTTAGCCTATTTATATCTACTCAAAATGGACCGCAACCTTGAAAATTCTCCCAGGCTCTGTTGTCTCTTTTTCAGACAGTGTCATTGTTGTGGACAGCAACATACCCCTATTATACATACTTAGTATAGCCATGTGAAATGCAGCTTACGAAACTTCAGATAGATACAAAACCAACCAGGCAATGGAAAGTGATCTAGAGGTACTTGGTCAAGTGGAATTGAGCTGTGAAAAGCAAGAGAAATAGTCATCGCAGAGCACCAGATGACTCAGCACTGCAAAGAATTTTGAAGGCAACAATTTAGAGGTGAGCTTCACAAAGGCTCATGAGTATTACAGCCTCACTGTTTTCCTCATGAGCCTCTCCCATGATTCAGACAGGAGTTATCCCTTCTCTTGAGTTCAATCCACTTTCTTCAGCATTTCCAGATGTCACATAACTCTTCCAGGTTCATTTCCTGTGGTTTCTTTACTTCAGATGCTTCATATAGCACTCCTGGGCATCTTAGCAGCACCTGTATATAGGTTTTCTGGGTGAGTTCAGACCGCTCTGGCTCCTTCACTATCTTTCTTCCTCACTTTTTGCTCTTTTGCTCACCTTAGCTGAGATGCAAAGTAGCACTTGGTCTGCTCTGCGTCTTCCTCAGTGCGACAACATTTTAAAGAGAGCAACCCAGAGAGTGCTTTTAAAAACCACCTGTCAGCTCAACTCTGGGCTGCACCTCATACTGGCAGGTATGAAACTCAGATCTCAGGGTGCTGAACACTCCTGATTTCTCTAGTTGTCCATCAACGGTTTGTGTCTTGCCCTGTGTATGTGCCCACAAGGCTTCATCCAACATCTGGGAAACAGCTGCTGTCCATTCTGCCACTTGGCTAGAGTGAAGAAAAGTGAAATAGGAACTCACACTGGCGGTTCCCCCCCAGTGGGGTCACTCAGAGGTAGCTCTGTGAGTTTAGCAGAGAGAGCCACAGATCATGTTGTGTGCAGCCCAGCACCCTGCCCTCCACCTTTGCATTTAACGTGAGTGTGGAGAACTCTGGCAGAGTATACCACATATCCAGTGTCACTCATGCAAGATTGACAGAAAGAGGACCACACATATTTGCTCAAAAAGTGGAGAATGGCCAGTAACTCTGATCAGTAAGGGAAGAACAAAGTTCTTCACAGCAAATGATACTTAGCACTCCTGTTCCTAATCAGTGTCCATAGCATCTCTTTCTCATATCTCAAAGGAACCATATACTCAAAGATGGCAGAAAAGATGAAACCACGTGTTTTGATTTTCAGAAACTGGGTCAGGCTGGGCATTGTCTTGGTACAATGATTCTTTTTTTTTCTATAACAAACGCTGATCATTTTATCAAGGCAAGTCCTTTTCATCCATATAAAGATGTCATATCTTACCTTCTCTCTTCTCCATATGAAACTTAAGCTTATTTGAGCTATTTGTATTCTTTATTGCACAGCAATTACCCTGCTGTGAAAGGATGGACTTAACGACCAAACAGGTAATTTCTATTGCTAATTTCTTTGCTTATTTCTCAGGAGGGTGCATGCTAAAAATTCTTTTTTAATAAAAAGAGCTTTCTTAACCCAGTGCACATAATTACACCACTGGTAAAGCACAGATATGTTCTACTTTTTTAATAAATGACTCATGATTTAATTTTGCCTGCCTTACTTTTCAGATGCTGAATGTGATCCATTTTGTAGGGATTTGATTCTTCAGAAGCCTCAAGCATGGCCTTCAAATATATTGTCCCTTTGAAGTGTTGTGAACTATCTAAACTAAAAGCACCATTAAACTAGTTGATTGGAAATTTCATCTACAATGACAATATCTTTCCATACTGTAGCTGAGGCCAGGAGGAACTTTTTTAACAAAGGCATTTGGCTGCACAAGTGTCCTGTCAAGAGCCATTAATTAAGTTTAGACAGCAGAGGACAGGCAGAAAATGGTGGAGTGAACAGAAAATATGAGCTCATGTCCAATCATTTACTGCCACGTGTAAATTAACTGGTAGCCTAAGTGAGAATCTGACAAAGTTGGCCTAAGGACAGAATGGGGATTGCAAATTATAGCCTAGTTTTGTTGGATTTTTTTCCCAGCTCTAATTGTACAGCATTAGACAATGACAGCAACTCACAGCCTTATGTGTAGTTCAGGCTACCATATGTCTCAGATATAGTCTCTTTGCACTCAGACATTTTGCGGGGGCAGAATGAGAGGGTCTTTCACATTTGCTTGTGACTTCTGGGCAGCTGGCATTATTTGTCACAAGCTCTGATCAGG
Source organism: Apaloderma vittatum (assembly GCF_000703405.1). NCBI lineage: Eukaryota > Metazoa > Chordata > Aves > Trogoniformes > Trogonidae > Apaloderma > Apaloderma vittatum. Next base: position 9,583 of record NW_009715589.1, on the reverse strand, counting down.
CTATTGTATGTCTGGAAAGCTGAGATATTTCCTCAGAGCATCAACAGATCAGATGTACAGTGCTTGACCTGCAGGATCAACACACGATTAGCTGATAAGCACATGTGGACACACTCAGCAGAGAGCGACATATCCTAGAAGCATTGAATACTTTATATGGCTCATTGCAATTAGCTGGGAACACCACATGTGTTAATTTATAAATCAAATACAGACCCAGTAAAATTCTCTGAGCAGATTAAAAAGGTTGGTTCCTGGTGACTAATCATGCCAAAGCTCACTACTGGTGTGTTAACTGGAAACTGTAGCATGACAAATATGAAAAAGGAATGACACATACGGTATTTCTATGAGGAGTTTTTGAAACTGTCAAGATGTGCAAATTTTTTCACAAATATTTCAATAAAGAGAAAAGAGATTGTTTCCTTGGCAGTGAGTCAAATTCAAGTGCTTTATTTACAAGTGTATTTTTGGTGATTTCAGGGCAAAGATAACATTTCCTTATATAGCTGCATCAGAAAGATGTATTAAATGACTTCTGAAGCCTGTGAATTTCTACGTTCTGAGAGTGCATATGAATCTGTCATCTGCACAGTACTTGCATTAATGGCTGCCTGAACCTGGGGAAGACCTCATGGACATTACCAACAGAGACTGCCAATCAGACACCATACAAAATAATGGAAAAATCAGACCACTCTCTTAAAATTACCTTCTTGTCGTGCAGGAGAGCTTTGCACAGAGGGACACCATGCCAAGTTAGTGCCAAGCCTCTGCTCAGACACCTGCTGTCCTAAACGACATGATGCTCATGCAGCCCAGAAGGCCAACTGCATCCTGGGATGTATCAAGAGAAGCGTGGTCAGCAGGTCAAGAGAGGTGATTCTCCCCCTATACTCTGCTCTTGTGAGACCCCACCTCGAATACTGCATCCAGTTTTGGTGCCCCCACCATAAGAGGGATGTGGATCTGTTGGAGCGTGTTCAGAGGAGGGCCACAAGGATGATCCAGGGGCTGGAGCACCTCTGCTACGAGGACAGGCTGCGGGAGCTGAGGCTGTTCAGTCTGGAAAGGAGAAGACTTCGGGGGGACCTAACAGCTGCCTTCCAATACCTGAAGGGAACCTACAGGAAGGCTGAGGAGGGACTTATTACAAGAGTATCCACTGATAGGACAAGAGGAAATGGGTTTAAGTTGAAGGAGAATAGATTGAGATTAGACCTTAGGAAGAAATTCTTCAGTACGAGGGTGGCAAGACTTTGGAATAAATTGCCCAGAGATGTTGTGGCTGCTCCCTCCCTGGAGGTGTTCAAGGCCAAGTTGGACGGAGCCTTGAGTAGCCTGATCTAGTTGAGAGGCGTCCCTGCCCATGACAGGGAGGTTGGACTAGATGATCTGTAAGGTCCCTTCCAGCCTAGGCCATTCTATGATTCTTTATTCTGTGCTGTAATCATTGAGCAGTTCCGGTGCAAAGCTGAGGAGGAGAAGACTGATGGCTGGCTGGGGAAGAAAACAGCACCCACAGGGCAGCCATGGATCAGGGGACGGGTCCTGCCAGCGAAGGCCAGGTAGCAGTGGAGTGCCTCATTGGTCCTCTTCTGTCAGCTCTGCCAGTAGCAGACAGCTTTAAGTCACTTCTCAGCAAGTACGCAGCCCTCCTCTGCTGATCCTCTTAACTTTTCAGGCTGGCTCTCAGCACCTAGCAGCCATGAGAGGTTGCCAACATTTCGTGATGCTGCTCTCACTCCTCCAGTGAGAGCTGGAGAAACGTGGAGTGATGAGGAGGGCTCAGCCTCTTTGGCATACTGCAATAAAATTGTGGGGTTGGCTGGAATGGCAAAGATTTCACCGGGAGGGGAGTAAGAAAGATTTTTCATTTCCCATTTCCACTTTGTTTCTGATCACTCACTCTATTACAGGCTGAAGTCTCAGTGCGTACTTCAGCACAGAAAATGGGAGGCTGAGACTGAGCCTGATCTCACTCGTTGCTAAGAGAGTAACCTAATTTGCAGCAGATGGTGTTTATTGTTACTTCCCATCTGCATGAGGATTAAGAATTCTTCTCAGAAGAAAATGATGCAGCTTGACAGCATCCTGGTAGGAAGGGGCAAAATTAATTCCAGTCAGTATAGCTTTTCTCACAAAACAGTTTTTTTCTGAACTTTTGGGTAAGCTTAACTTAAATAGATTTTTAAAAAAACCCCCCACAAACCCATTCTAAGATTCTAGCTATGCAAAATTATTTTAAAAAATGTACAGGAAAGGAGTCAAGTAAAGGTTAAGCACATGGCCTCCAATCAAAAAGGAACATTATGTCTGAGCTGAGATTGAAGTTTCAGCTCTGCAAAGTCTTAGACCAGGATGCAGTCCCACAAAGGAACTGATAGCACATCTTGTAAGCATCTGTCCTTGGCCCAAGCACTGATAAAAGAGAGCTATGGGTATTTCATCTTGAAAGATCAGTCCCTTAAAACTGCAGATGTGTCTTGCACTTGGCTCCCATTGACTGATGTTGCCTCATGGCTCAGCATGTCTGTTTGTACACATTAAGAAATTAACTTTTTTTTCTGTTGGTACAATCCATCTGAATTCGTATAAGTTATACCAAGTTTATTAGTACGTTGAGACTCATTGTAGTCTGCCTGGGGTTTTTTTTGTATTCCATACTGTAAAATTCACACTTTGTATATAACACTGCCACTATCACTTTCACTTGTGCCTGGGCTTTAATGAGCACAAAAATACTAACATGACTACAACTTAGAAACGGGGACAAAATTGTAAAATGAAAATAGAAGGAACTGACAGTTGATGAAGCAAAAAATAAGAGTATTCAAACAGTGATAGCAAAAGAACAAAGAATAAAATAATAATTTGGTCAAATGTGTGCTCATGTATAAGGGAAATCTGCTTTAACATGTGGGCCAGTTCCCAGACTGCAACAGTTATACTGTATTTATAGTGTACCTTGACTTCTGGTCTCTGCCTGCTTGCTCATAGATTGACTTAACTGGCATGCCCTCTTTTTCTTCCTGCACTTTATGTCCTAGAAGAAAAAGCAGAGTCTGGCTATTTTTCTGGCATTTCTAGAAATCAGGTAGCCCCTGGCAGATGGCTGGTGGTGCACAAACAGATTGGCTGGGTATGTTAGGAAATCCATGGCATTCCAGGCAACTTGAATGTGTCTGAGGCCAGCGGACTCGACCATAACACCTGCCTGGACTGCAGCAGACAGCGTGCCTTGCGTGGCGCCTGCACCATTAATCTGTACATCCACAACAAATCTGAAGCAGCTGGGCTATGGCTGATATCTGGCGTATGTGCTGCACAAATGGAAACTTCTCTCTAGGATTTCTTGAGCAGAAGTTTGGAAGTCCTACACACATCTGTAGCAGGTATTCTAGCAGTTGCTAATGTAATGCAAAAATCATGGCAGCATTAAGGATTTTGGTAGACTGTCTTCTTGAGACTTGCAGTGCAAAAGGCACAGCAGTAGTAGCATCTATACGGTGATGTTGGCCAAAAGGCGCTTTGCCATCTTAAAATACATTTATTTAAATCCTCAGATGTGTATTTTTCCTCTTAACTGGTTTATACAATGATGGCGTATCTGAGCCTTTTTCATTATTTCTTCTCTTGTAGTGTGGACTTTGTGTATAAGCGTATTCTTATGTGCAATATCCATTATACATACACCACAACTCACACATTTTCCCATGAGGAGTTCCTCTCCCAGCTTGGTTATGCTCATGCCTCTTAAATAAGCTGTGCAAGAAACACTGGAGGCTTTGTTTCCCAGAGGCTTAAAATGGTGGATCTATTTGCTACCTTAAAACTCACCAAGTTCAACCCAACTTGGTGATCTCCATCAGATCTATACTTAAAGCGCACTGATAAAATCTGTTTCCATTTCACACAGAAATATTCCTCCTCCAAACCCTGTGCTCTTTAAGTAATGTTTTTACTGTTTGGAAAAAGTGCACAGATTTCCATGTTTCTGTAAACCATTAGTGACATCCAGTGGCTACCATTGCAAATGCTAAAAATGCATAACCCCTGTCGTCAGGGGACACCCGAATTTCCATCTCTTTCTCCAATAGCTAGCAATGGCAAGAGGTGAAAAATCTGTCTTTCCTGGCTGTTCCGCAGCACACTCTTATTGTGAATTTGATTAAACCTCACTGAACTAGCAACATAAAACTGTATCTTTCCTTTGTGATAACTGTAAGAAACTACAGAACTCCCTTAAGAAACCAAGTGGCTGAAACCATGCCGTCTGCAAACAAAACACAGGTACAGATCACAAGGCAAAACAAATAAATAAACACATGAAACAACCGAGAAACATAAACCAGATACACATAAGGGTTTTGCTAGGTAGTCTTCCAGCGATGTGCATGTCTGGCAGAGGGAGATAAGCTGAAGAAACAATACAGAATGAAAGAAAAGCAAGAGATGTGATCTTCTAGACAGTCACGGCATCAAAGAAACACAAAACTAAAGAATGATTTGGGTCATAAGGGACCTTAAAGATGATCTCACTCCAATCCTCCTGCCATGGGCAGGGACACCTCCCACTAAACCAGGTTGCTCAAAGCCCCATCCAGCCTGGCCTTGAACGCAGCCAGGGATAAGGCATCCACAACTTCTCTGGGCAACCTCTTCCTGTATCTCATTATCCTCATCATAAATTTTTTTCTTCTTTATATGCAATCTAAACCAACCCTTTCAGTTTAAAACCATTGCTCCTTGTTCTGTCACTACAGGCCTTGGTATAAAGTCTCTCTCCAATTTTTTTATAAGCCCCCTTTATTTATTGAAAGGCTGAAGTCAGGTGTCCCAGAGCTTTCTCTTCTTCAGGCTGAAAACCCCTGACTCTCTCAGCCTTTCTTAATAAGGAGGTGTTCCAGCCTCATGATCATTTTCATGGCCCTCCTGGTGAATAATGAAACCCTGATAAAAAAATTAACAGGCCCTCTGGGGCAGAGCACTTGCTAAAGGAGGTTTGGATCCACAAAGCAATATATTGTGCTGTCATTAGAATCCACTTGTATTAAAAAAAGGCAGTCTTTTGTACTTTGTTGCAATAAGCACATTATAAAAAAACCCCAACAACTCCACCATCTGTTTTCCCTCCTGATGAAATAAAGCAATAGACCTTGAATTTTGGGTAAGAGTCTGCTGAATCAGACACAAACAACTATCTCAGTTCCAGTTGTGCTACTTTTGTGCTGCCTGGGATATCATTGAACTGCAATTACACAGCTAACAAGTCAACAACCTAGAAGACATTTTCAGATGAACTCAAAATAATTAAGTCCTGTTTTGAGAGCTTTCCTCACTGTCTTCGTAAGCATATCAGGAGCAGAAGAACGTGGAAACCCACATCCTGTTTATTAGGCAGAATGTTATAAGTTAAGGATCTCCTTTATGCTATGATTTTTTGGGGCATAGCAATTTAAGCATGAGAGAGCTGAATCTTCCTCCTTCCCTGCCTCCCATCCTGCCCCTCTCCCTCCTTATCCCTCTGTATTCAGTATACGTTTGATGTAAACTATCAGTCTGTACTTAACACATCAGGGAAAGGGGACAATTCTGCACCATTTTAACATGATATATGTTCAAAACAGATTTTAAGCTGGTCCATTTCCGTACTGCAGTTCTACATTTTACATACATTTGCTACAGATCAGGTTGGAAAAGACCTCCAAAGATTGTCTGGTCCTACCTTTCATGGGAAGGAGATTTTAATGGGAATGAGAATATCTGGCATTCAGCCCAATTGCATCTTGAAATCCATCAGTGATGGGGACTTCAGCATGTCCCTGGGGAGTTTGTTCCAGTGAATGATTGTTAAAAAATATCTTTTTTATGTCAAGATGTATGTTTATATCATACATATAAAATAATATTTTAATATAATCGCAAAACAACAGCATTACTGCAATTTTATAGCTGGCTTCCAAGACCCACCACTTGAAGAATTCGCAAACTTCTTTATCTTGTCCATTTAGGACCAAGGCTTTTTGAAGTTACTGGCTGGTATTAAGCATGATTGCAGCCTCACTAGTTGCAGTGGGATTATTTACACCCTTGGAGTTAGGCATGTCTTGCGGTGACTGACAGTTAATCACAGAAATCAGCAGCATTCACTCACTGACTTCAGTGTTCACAGCTGGGACCAGGGACATAAACTCTTCTACCTTTATTTGAGTATTCAATTCCATTCCCAAAAGAAAACAAAACGAAGGCACTCAGTAAAATGCCAGTATTAGGAAAACACTCCTATCTCTATTTATTAATTGGTATTACTTGTTTTTAACATCTACCGAAGGTAGCTAACACAGCAATTTTCTTCCACAATTTTGCCAGAGAGCCAAGTGATACATTGATGGAGATGTCATTTTCAGAAGGCAAGGTACTCAAGCTAACACATCAGCACTGGTACCTTGATTTGTCTTATACCATCTACATTTTCTGAAGGTATCTGGAGGATCTACCACAAATTAATTGTAATATCTTTGCCTCCGTATGTTGTACACTGTCACACTTTTTCCTTTATCGTAAATTATATGTGATGCCTTCAGCTTTTCAAAATAGGGAGAAATCTTAAGAATGTGGTGAGAAGTAAAACTAGCTGTTTTCCTTCCCAAATTAACTGATACATGCTGGAATGGAAGCATTTCCAAGATAGTGGATTAGTGGATTGGCAGCCTTCAGAAAAAATGATGCAATTACACTAAACATCATTTCTCACATCATTATGCATCCTTTGAAATGTTCTTCATTTGAGAATAAGAAAGGATGCTGGAATCTCTAAAATTCTCCACCCACACAAGAGCTAAAAGTACCTATTCTACTCTCTGGCATCTACACCATTCCTATTCAGATAATAGCAATATTACTGAGACAGACTCTCAGATTCTCTCTCTTCATTCATCTAATGGGTCCATTAATGATATGTTATCCAAAAACTGCAGATTAAATAGTGATTACAGTTTTCACAAGAAATCAGTACCTGTCATGTCTTCATGGCTGGGAAAAGACTATGGGAAGAAGAGTTTGAAACTCTGTTTTCTAAGCCTGGAAATCTTGGAATGACAGCGACAAGAGTCAAGCACAGAAAGAGAGGAAGAGGTTCAGAAGAAGTTAACTAAGTAATCCTAACACAAAACCAATAGAAGCAAAGAGAGCTTTGTATGACTCTTTGGAACTGATAATTCCCTTGCTGCTTTGCTAGTTTCGTCCATCTTGGAGAAACTTTACTTTGGGCACGCTGCCCCAAGTGAAGATGGCTGTTCAAGGGCAGCATGTGGAAGTAACCCAAGCCCTAATTCTGGTTTTATGATTAACTTACTGAAATTGTTATATTGGAGCTTTCATTGGCAAATTACTAAATTCCACACTTTTCCTATTTAATTTATAATGACTAGAGTCAAAAAAAGGATTGAGTCAAAAAAGTCATCGCGTACCTCAGCCTTCTCCATATTCTAGGTAATCAGGTCTCCCATTTCCTTCCAGAGAGGATCCGCGTTTTCCCTAGTCTTTCTTTTACCACTGACGTACCTATAGAAGATTTTCTTGTTGCCCTTCATGTCCCTGGTCAGATTTAATTCTATCAGGGCTTTAGTCTTCCTGCTCAGACAATTTCTCTGTATTCCTTCCCGGCTACCTGTCCTTGCTTCCACATGAATAAATATGAGGAGTGTAAAGAGTTCATCAAAAAACAAATTCAGGTGGAAGCATACTTTTTGTTTCCTCAAGGAACTTTATAATTAGACCTTTGTAAATAAAAATATAAATGGCAAAAGTAGGTCTTCTTAGAGCAAGATTTGTCTTAACTAATATACAAGACCTTAAAAAAGCAGGTTTAACTCCTTTGTTAAGGACTTAACATTAAAAACAAGTTAGAATTTTAATTTCAAGCATCCAGCTCATTAAATTTAAAAGACAACTGAGCAGTAATGTGGCTTTGTTCTTGTACCAGGTTGTAGACATTTAAATATCACAACATATGAAAACCTTTTTGATCTTATATACAATAGTCATAGCTATCACAAAAAAGCACCAGCGCGGATTTTTGTAGAGGGTATATCTTTTCTGCGCTCTAGCTGACAGCTATAAACCACACCTGCCAACATTTGAGATCTCTGAGGGAGTTCAACGCTGTGAAATACATCAGTCTTGAAGAGATTTCCAGACCCCACCTCGAATACTGCGTCCAGTTCTGGTGCCCCCACCCGTAAGAGGGACGTGGATCTGTGGGAGCATGTTCAGAGGAGGGCCACAAGGATGACCCAGGGGCTGAAGCACCTCTGCTATGAGGGCTGCAGGAGCTGGGATTTTTCAGTCTTGAAAAGAGAAGACTTCGGGGGGACCTAATAGCTGCCTTCCAGTACCTGAAGGGAACCTACAGGAAGGCTGGGGTGGGACTTTTTACAAGAGTATCCACTGATAGGACAAGGGGAAATGGGTTTAAGTTGAAGGAGAATAGATTGAGATTAGACCTTAGGAAGAAATTCTTCAATACGAGGGTGGCAAGACTTTGGAATAAATTGCCCAGAGATGTTGTGGCTGCTCCTTCCCTGGAGGTGTTCAAGACCAAGTTGGACGGAGCCTTGAGTAGCCTGATCTAGTTGAGAGGCATCCCTGTCCGTGACAGGGAGGTTGGACTAGATGATCTCTAAGGTCCCTTCCAGCCTAGGCCATTCTATGATTCTATGATTCTCTGAAAGCAAGCAGGGGCAATTAACACACAAGGAGCCAGCCAGCAGATGCACATGCCCACTGCGTTCATCACTGAACTGCTCGCCTCTTCGCACTTCTAATAACTCCGGGGAGTCCTAACGAACTCAGCTCTGGCTGTGAATCACTCGCACGAACCGTTGCTAGTTACAGGGCACCCGGGCTC
>NW_009715589.1:0-651 GCF_000703405.1 Apaloderma vittatum | reverse complement strand
CGGTGAGGACGTATGCTGGCTGCCCAGGGGGTCTGGGGGTCTCCAGCCCAGCACACCAGCACAGCACCACTGAACCCATGGCCATCCTGCCCAAAAAGCCTTCTCCACCAAAGCTGACAGAGCAACCAGCAGAGCTATGGTAGATGTGCCCTTACGGCTGTTTGGTACGGCGCTGGGCTCGCTCCTCGTTTCGACTCACCGAGTTGAAATTAAATCCATAAAATGGATGTGCAAGGAGCGAGATCGTTTGCTCTTTTCCATCCCGAGGCGGCAAACAGAAATGCCAGTGGCAGCAGAGAGGCTTTATAGAGCTAAATTTGTCTTCACCAAGGCATAAGTGACCTTGAACAAAAGATTTTGAAGGAAACAAGACCCTAATGAAGAGTCTGCTGAAAATCTGAAGGATGCAGGAGCTAAATTACTCTCTTGACTCCATTGCTGTTACTCAGGGCCACGTGGGCACAAACTGCAATAAATCTGGGCATGAAGAAAAGGGGTTTGGGGCTGTTAAGAGCAGCCAGACCCTGGCACAACTTGCCCAGAGAACCTATGCCACCCCTTCAACCACATAGCCCACCTCCCCTGACGTAGGGCGGGGGCAGGAACCAGGGCACGTCGTCTGAGGTGACCATCTGCACAGGCTGCGCCCCT
>NW_009715588.1:0-32636 GCF_000703405.1 Apaloderma vittatum | reverse complement strand
TCAAGATGTAAAAATCCAAGAGTTTTGACTTTGGGTTTGTATGAATAAGAAAGAAATCTTTGTATTTCATGGCATTAACTGGACATAGTTAAAGCTGATCAATAAGTGGCACCAGTATTTTTCTGCATGGAAAAATCTTCTTACAACAAAGTTGTTTGTCCTTCTGTAGAAGCTGATCAATAAGTGGCACCAGTATTTTTCTGCGTGGAAAAATCTTCTTAAAACAAAGTCGTTTGTCCTTCTGTGGAAGTTTTTTTTTAAGTAAGTATTTCAGAAATGCCAACACTGGTGGCTTTTTTTTATTTATGTATTTAATTTTTTTTATATGTATCGATTTGATAGTATTACTCCTGCTTTCAGTGGACTCTTCTGATAATTATTATGCTAGCACTATAAAATATCCTTTATTTGCAGAACTCAAAATTGAGGTTTCTTTCTGCTGGGCAGAGAACTAAAGAATACTGAAACTTCTTGGTGTTTTTTTTTTTTTCCCCTTCCTCCACTGATGAAAGACTACTGAATGCTGTATTAAAGGTTTTATGGGCACAGTTGTTTTTACCTAGAAATTTGAAAGTATATCTCCCGTGTCTTTCAGCACAGATACCTAAATCTCAAGGGTTATCCTTCTCCTGTAGCTGTGATGTATTGTAGTAGTTTCTTCAAGCAGTAATGTGAATAGTTAAGGGTAGAAAAAAATGAGTCTTGTGTTTGTTTGTTTTTTTCTTTTACAGCTCCTTGGAGAATTGGAAAAGGACCCCAAGCTTGTTTACCATATCGGTCTCACTCCTGCTAAATTGCCAGACCTGGTTGAAAACAATCCTTTAGTAGCTATAGAGATGCTACTGAAACTGATGCAATCCAGTCAGATAACAGAGTATTTTTCTGTCTTGGTCAACATGGACATGTCCTTACATTCAATGGAAGTTGTGAATCGGTGAGTACCAACTCAAATCTAAGGCAACTTCCTCAAGTATGTAAAATATATAACTGAGCAGTTAGTAAGTGATTGTGATGCTGGCCACAGGGTTGAATTTGGATGCATTCCAAAGTACCAGAAAGTAACAGGAATTGAAAAAATTACTAATCAGATTAGAGTGAAGGAAAAAAGTACCAAACTGTCATTCCCTTCTCAGTTTCTCTCCAAGAATTGAGAGGCTTATTCAAAGAAAACAGTGTGTTACTCTTTAATATTAAAGTGTTTCTAATTGGAAAAAAATGGGGCAATTATTTGCCCTCTCTGAGGACAGCGCTGAGAGTTGGGGCTATTCAGCCTGAAGAGGAGAAGGCTCCAGGGAGACCTTATAGGGGGTTTCAGCACTTCAGTGGGGCCTGCAGGAAAGCTGGGGAGGGACTCCATCAGGGACTGCAGTGATAGGACAAGGGGTAACAGTTTCAAACTGAAAGACGGTAGATTTATATTAGATAGTAGGAAGAAATTCTTTGCTGTGAGGGTGGGGAGACACTGGCACAGGTTGCCCAGAGAAGCTGCGGAAGCCCCCTCCCTGGCAGTGCTCAAGGCCAGGCTGGATGGGGCTTGGAGCAACCACGTCTGGTGGGAGGTGTCCCTGCCCATGGAAGCGGGGTTATAACTAGATGATCTTTAAGGTCTCTTGCAACCCAAACCCTTCTGTGATTCTATGAAATATGTACTGTGTTGTAGATAACTTAAGCTGGATTTGTTAGTTGCTAGAAAACAATTTTATCAAACTGCTTGATATAATCATTTTAAATACCCTTTGGAGCTGAATGTCACTTAGGAGGCTCTGTCGCTGCAATCTAGAATATACCTAAACTTGTAACCAGACATCAGGTTCCTGGTTAATGTATAAATTCCACCAGCAAGTACATGTCCTGTGTCAAAGGAAGCTGCAAATTTAGTTACTGACTTGCAAAATGACCAGTTCCTGAAGGTTTATGGTTTGGTCAGTGTAGTGACTGTCACTCCCTCACAATTCAGTTGTTCCTAATGAATTTTTTCATATCTGAAAATGAGCCTCATCTCTAGCTTGTGCCTTCTCTTTCCACTGAGATGGCAGTTGTGTTTTATAAAGACATCCAGAAATGTTAATTTAGATTCTTCTTGAGGTATGCTTGTGTGGAAGACAGAACATTACAGTGGGACAAAGGGCAATTATTGGGAGAATCCTCCACAAAAATTAATGCCACACAGCTAATCTGCTTAAACTCAAGTGGTATTCTTGATGAGGCTTAAGTGAACAAAAAGGGGTATTGTTAAATAGCTATCCTGCCTTGCATTTATGCCCTGTCTTCATTGGGAATAACTTCTGCAGATAGGTACAACCCACTTTCTCAACTTCCCCTTCAGGAAGAACTTCTAAGGCAGCTAATCCTCACAAACTACAAAAGTACATCTCTCCCACTTTCTTCCGTTTCTGGGCGATTACAGAATGTGAACTACCAGGTCAGCCCTGTTCAGCAGTCTCTTTGCAGCAGAGTTGAATTGCGCCTTAAATAACATTTGAGGAAAGAATCGTTTCTGAAATAACTCCCTCCTTACTGGTGCAGACTGACAGCAGTTACTGCCCTGAAGTTGGGCTACAGACAAGGAGTCGTGAGGAATGAAAAGAGCTTTTACTCCTGTCTGGGATGGCTACACCATCGGTCACACATGCTGGTTCTCCCACAGCGTAACTATTACAGCGACAACTTTTCTCGAACTGCAAAATGACTGCAAAATGTTGGTGCAAACAGGGAGACACTGATTTTTTTAGTATTTTTTTTTATGTGAAATTGGACAAAACCTTAAATGTCTAAAACATGCGCTGTTTTCCCTTTTACCCTCCTTTTCACTGCTTGAAATAGGACGGCTTGGATGTGCTTCAGTCAAGTTTTGTTGTAATTTCATGGCAGTTCTGCTGCAGTTGGTGTATGTTGTTACCTTAAGAGAGCTATATTGCTCTCTTATTTGAGCTGCAGATATTCATACCATTTCGGTTCCTAGGACCAAAATTTGGATCTGAAGGAACTAAGGAAGCTGATCTTCTGCTGTAACAAAGGAGTTATTCTGGCTATGTACGTGAGGAGGGCGTTCAGCATCTAGATAGTCAGCACCTGAAATGCAAATATGAATAAGCAAAATTTTACTGCAGTGCTTATTGCAGGAGAATTTTGGTACTGGGACAGCTTAGGGGCTTGATTATAAATTGGAAACTAGCATCACTGATGCGTGTCATATATAGCAAGTGTTTGTAGGTGTGTCAAATGTACGAGAAACCAACCTAATTCAGCTTCTGTACTGTGTCAGAGTTAAAAAAAGTTTTGGACTCTTAATGAAATTTAAATAACTAGATATACGTCTGTGGAAGCTGTCAGAAATCAGCTCTGTATGATGTGACTGGGAATAGACCTGTGATATTAGTTTCAACTCATCTGCTTTACAATGGAGTCGCTAGATTTACAGTTTCATAAACCACTGGATATTTTTTGATTTGAACAGGCTTACTACGGCAGTCGATCTCCCACCTGAATTTATTCATCTTTACATCTCCAATTGTATCTCCACCTGTGAACAGATTAAAGATAAATATATGCAGGTGAGTACTTCAGTAAACTGGTTAGGAAAAAGGGCCCCATATATTATTCTATGTAATAGGTACTAAGATTTTATAAGGCTGATAGCTCCTTCTTTACCTCAAAGGCACTTTTTCCCCCCTTAACACACTGTGCAGTTCTTTATAGTGTTTAACAGATGTTTCTTCACCTTTTTATGAGACTTCACAGATAATTACTGTTCTCTGTGTTTCTGTAGACATAATACATTTCCTCCTGGCAGAACTGCGGTTCTGTGTGACTTGGAGTCCTCAGATGCAAAAGGTTTATCTGTCACTCAGAGTGCCTTTTCTTCACCCCCATCATTAGTTGTTTACCTTCTGCTAGTTTTAAGCTTCCATGTTTTTTTTCTCTCAAAGCGTTCCCATCACTTCCAGACCTTTGAGGAGATGTTGCAAAACTCATGTGGAAGCCTCGCCCTTCAGTTGTGACCTACAACAGCTTGCAGATCTCCTCAAAGACCTAAAAACCTTCTGTTTTCTGTCTTCCTAACACCATACTCTTCGCTTCCCAAGCTTGTCATACTTCCTCTGTACCAGCGTGCAAGTGCTGGTACCTCAGTACCACATGCAATGTGGTCAGTGGGGCAGAGTGTGGTTGGAGGCCTGTGTCTAGTGGAGTCCCTCAGGGGTCAGTGCTGGGGCCAGCGCTTTTCAATATATTCATCAATGACCTGGACGAGGGATTAGAGAGCACTGTCAGCAAGTTTACTGACAACACAAAACTGGGAGGAGTGGCTGACACACCATAAGGCTGTGCTGCCATTCAGAGAGACCTGGACAGGCTGGAGGGCTGGACGGGGAGAAATCTTATGAAATTCAGCAAGGGCAAGTGTAGAGTCTGGCATCTGGGAAAGAACAACCCCATGTGCCAGTATGGGCTGGGAACCGACCTGCTGGAGAGTAGCGTAGGGGAAAGGGATCTGGGGGTCCTGGTGGGCAGCAGGATGGCCATGAGCCAGCAATGTGCCCTTGTGGCCAAGAAGGCCAATGGCATCCTGGGGTGTGTTAGAAGGGGGGTGGCTAGTAGGTCAAGGGAGGTTCTTTTAGCCCTCTACTCTGTCCTGGTGAGGCCACATCTGGAATATTGTGTCCAGTTCTGGGCCCCTCAGCTCAAGAGAGACAGGGAACTGCTTGAGAGAGTCCAGCGCAGAGCCACAAAGATGCTGAAGGGAGTGGAACATCTCCCTTATGAGGAGAGGCTGAAGGAGCTGGGTCTCTAACTTAGAGGAGACTGAGGGGTGACCTCATAAATGTTTATAAATATGTCAAGGGGGAGTGTCAGGGGCAACAGGTGCAAGCTGGAGCATAGGAGGTTCCACAAAGTATTAGGGAAAAGCTTTTTCACTGTGAGGGTGACAGAGCACTGGCACAGGCTGCCCAGGGAGGTTGTGGAGTCTCCTTCTCTGGTGACATTCAAAACCCGCCTGGACACGTTCCTGTGTGACCTGCTCTGGGCGATCCTGCTCTGGCAGACCTCTGTTGAGGTCCCTTCCAAGCCTTAACATTCTGTGATTCTGTAGTGGCACCTGCATGTTGTAGCCACTTAAAGGATCTTTATGTCCTGGGGAGGTTTCCACACCTTTGGCAGGCAAGGTTGTCTACATGCTGCATGAGTTACTTCCTTCTATCCTAAACTGATCTGTTGGTGGAACTTACACCCTCGGTGAAAAATGGTTCAATGTTCAGTTTGCCCAAGGCTTTGTGTATCTTGGCCAAGTCCTGCCTCAGCTTTTTCCTCTCAATGCTGAAGAGTTGCAACCTCTTTGGTCTCTGCAACAATGCAGCCGTTCCTTTCCTCTTAAGTTTTTTTTGGTGTCCTTTAGTGCCTTCTCTGGCTCTACTATGTCCTTAAAACTACAGACAAAAATTGCATGCAGTACACAAGATATGGGTGCAGCATGGGTTTAGATAGCAGCAACTCCCCCTCTCTTCCCCCTGGCCTTGTTCTCAGTATCCTTCCTGATGATGACTAACCATCTGTTATCTTTTGGTGGCTGCTGATGCTTCTCTGCTTTGGGACTCTGCCAGATGCACATGGGTGGCTCGATGTGTGACCTGCCGAAAAGCTGTCCCTGTTACATTTGGTAGCAGAACAGGAAAATAGCAGCAGGCCTGGGCTGCAGCTGAGAACGTGCCCACAACGTGGGACACTGCGCCCAGAGTGTCTGCTGAGAGTGTACAGCACCTGTGCTTTGGGCACATGGGGGGCCAAAAAAGAGGAGAGGGTCGAGGAACTGACCACCAAGTAAAAAAGAAAAGCTTATAAGATCTAACATTTATTAGTGCTGCACATGAGACACGAAATGTTTTGTTTGGAAAGCATGGTTGTTGGAAGCAGAAGAGGCATGATCCTCAGAGACTGGAAATCAGCCAGTATCCTGCATTTGTACTTTTGTTCTGATTTTCATGTTCCTTGATTTTTAAAATTACTCTTGTAACTAATTTGTGTTGCAGAGAAAACATGAGATGCCTTTTGACTACAATGAAGGAAGTAACTCGTACAGTTTCTGAATTCTCTTGGTATAGGTAGCAAATTCTGCAGTAGTTAAGATCAGTTCTTGTAAAAATAATTGCTAACTTTCAGTGTCAAATAATCTGAAATATTTAGGGCACTTAATCACATCCCCTCAGTTCTATCTGATCGACTTCATTCATGTATACAGACAGAGCAAGAGGGTCACATGGTAATTAGTGAGCGACAGCGCGGCTTTGCACAAAGTGAGTTTGGGATCAGTTCTGTTGCTGCCACTTCCCATGTGGAGTGCCTCGATCGTGTGGTGACTGGGGAATTTTGAGATGTGAGGTTATGGTGTTATTGTAGAAAGTAACACTAAGACTTTAGTGATTACATCATATTAAGCTATGAGCCCTTCTCTCTGACTTTATTCAGATTACCTAATAAATAATGAACAGTACAGAGGGTAGATCTAGTGCTTCATTTGTGCATGGTATTAATCTTGAGAAAGCTCGTGTATCTAGAAGTACAGTACCACAAAGCAGAGGAGTCCATTTTTTAAATACAGTAGAGGTGTGAGAGATGGAAGGGCAGGGGCAGCACATACAGAGCTTGGGAACAAAACTGCTGCCAAAGCTAAATTACTCTGAAATGCCTCAGTTGCACTGCTGAAGGCCAAAAGCCCTTTAACTGACTTGGTTGTGAACATTTATTTGGATTATGAAACTGTCTCTCTTCTGTTTCAGAACCGCCTGGTCCGTCTTGTTTGTGTCTTTCTGCAGTCTTTAATCAGAAACAAAATTATTAATGTACAGGACTTGTTTATAGAAGTGCAAGCATTCTGCATTGAGTTCAGTCGGATACGAGAAGCAGCTGGCCTTTTCAGACTGCTGAAGACACTAGACACTGGGGAAAATCCGTCAGAGACGAAAACATCAAAATAAAACCACTGTGTCACTGGCAAAAAAAAAAAACCTGCCAGCATTCTATACCAATTAATTGTATATTTTAAACTTAAATCACTGGTTAATTATGTAATGCATTATAAATAGCATTTTATGCATTTAAACAATAAATAATGCTTTTTCTGATACATGTGCTTTAGCTGGTGAAATGTGTGAACCTAATGCCATTTTTGCCTACAGATTAAGCGTATGTTGTGTATATCCTTAACTACAGGCTCTTAATTCTGGGGAGAATGTAAATGATACTTGCCCTTTCACAGCAAATTTATATATTAATGTGGCACTCACCATCTTTTTGTCCAAAACTGTTAGTAACTGAGGTCAACTTGTGTCAAGGTAAGCAGCTTCAGCCTTGCTTGCTCTTTCTTTACTGTGTAGGACCTTTGGGAAGCTGGATACAACTTAGCAGAAATGGCCTGCATTGTGAGAAGGGAAAAGTCTGCCTTAATGTCTGTAAAAAGCAAATGTGGCAGAACTGAAGTACTGGGCACCGTAGGCTCAGTGGTACTTTCCCTTTTCAATATCACTGAATCTTTCCAGAATACTGGGCTCATACCATCAGTAGTTGAAGTACCCCACTTGTTTCATGCTTGCAAAAACATTTCACTGAGGAAAGATAAAAATCTAAGTTGTGAGCTTCTTCAAACCTTGCACAGATACTTGCCCTGCAGCTACTGTAAGTAAATAAGTAGATTTTCCTTCTCAAGCATATAGTCAGAAGTACTACTGAGGTGTCAGATGCCAGGTGTTCGGGAAACCAAGGAAGGAGTCTGCTGAAGTACCGTTTTTAAGCTGAGAGTAGAACAGCTGCTGTTATTTAAGGAAAATAACTTGAAAAGTTACCTAGTTAATTTAATGCTGCTTGATAAATGGAAGCTGTTTTAAACCTGCATTCGCTTCTCAAATTTTTATGAAGTACAAGATCGATAATGTAAGGTCAAGACTGGCTTTTGGCTTTCTCTTTCCAAACTGCTAAATTGCTTGGACTGAAAAGCCTATCAATCTCTCATCTTGTGTGGCATAATCTTTTGGTAAGAAGTCCTGTGAGAAGTGTTCTCTAGTCATTAGGGCTTAGACTCGTATAGATTCCCAGAGTTAAGGTGTATTAGGCCACCTGAAGCAGCATTTATTTAAGGTCTGTTCCAATTCTAGACATTCCTTTTAAAACCCAGGGTATTTGCTCTAAGTCAGTGTTGGCAGCACCAGTTAACCCAGCTTGTGCTCTAACCTTGCACTGTAATGCTTTACATCTACTGCAGTTGAAGAACTTCTATGTATTAGTATCCTTCAAAAACATGATTTAAAAACTCACTTTATGGAGAGGTTAGGCTTTTGTTTGGAACTAATTGCTGTAGCTTATGGCAAAGTAATAAGCTTCATCAGAAAACCAATTACTACTGCTTCAAGGCATTGCAATCTACAGAACTACTTTAAAAGAATTCAAGCCTTGCCAAAAAGCAAGTAGGTTGCTACTAGGATACTACAGCAAGCACCTACCTCTTTCTGCCTCTTCACAGTTACTTGCTTGAGGTGTACCAACATATATAAACCCCCAGTCCCTGGATTCATCCTGTAACTATAAAAATTAGGAAGAAAGTTCTATGGTTTTTATCATGGGTATTAGTGGAATATATGAATTTCAGAGCCCTGTGCATTGATGAAAACATTCCAACCTGCTACTATACTTGCTGCATGCTTCTGCATGGTTTGCTTGTTAGAAGGAGAATCACGCTTTCTGAAATTTCTCTCAGGTTTTTGTGGCAAGGTTAGTGGTAGCAGAGGGGCTGTAAGGTGGCCTTTGTGAGGTCTGTGCCAGACCTGGCCAGTAGAAGCTGGCAGAGCTGAGCCCCTCCACCAGGCTGGTGGCACCTCCATGGTAACCCTGGAGCAGCCAGTTTCCTGTGGAGACAGGATCCACAGTCAAGCAGCTCTTGAAGGACCACAGCCCCTGGGAGGGAGCTCATGGTAGAGCAGAAGAAAGGTGGCTTGGGGGGGACACACCAGCAGAGACCAGAAGTTAGGGCCTGACTAAAACCCTCCCTCCCCAGCCCCTGCCAGCACTCACAGGGAGGAGAGAGGTAGATGAGTCAGGGGTAATGGAGTGAAGTTGAACCTAGGAAGAATGTCTTTGCTTCTATTATTTTTAAATAGCAGTAAATGAGTTTTGTCAATAAATGAGCATCGTCAAGTCTGTTTTGCCCTAACTGTTTCTTACCCTGACCCAGGAGTTTTTCCCATCTTGTTTTCCCCTCTCTTCTACAGGGCAGAGCGAGAGTGATATCAACTGGGTGGGCATTAGCAGACAGCCAAGTTTAACCCACCACACCCAAGGTATTGGTTCCTAGGGGAAAACTCTCCAGCCTACTGAAAGGATCTTCTCCTTAGCTACCCAGCATGAAGTTAAGCTTGTTTTGTGCCGAGTCTTAGATTCCTTTACAGAAGGGTAGCAAAGAAAACAAAACCCCCAAGCTTCTCAAGATACCGCTTTTTAAAATGTCTGCATAATTTATTACAGAATTTGAGCTTTTAGCTACAACAACAATGCATAACTTGACATTCTTACAGTTGTACATACACAATGGAAAAGACATAGCCCAGTGCTTAATCCAAACAGTGCAACCAAGTTAGAACAAGGTCACCATAACAGACAGTCAGTGGTGACTGGTTGTTGACAGACTAGTAAGTTCAAAGGGTTCTCTGTAGTTATGTTTATAGTAATAGTAACTGGCTTCAAAGTTTTGGACTTAAGCTTCAGACTAACAAAATGATGGAAACTCAAATTATTTTGCTCTTCTGAAGTAAGAAGGATACACTCATTTAAAAATGCAGTATCGTTACCACGTTTCAGATGGTGAAAAGTAGCTTCAGGTCCAACAGAAGTATAATGGACAGTTTCCAGGCAATGCATTCTTCACACAAACACATGCAATTATAGAGACATTCTACTTTAAAAACTTTCTCAAATCAAGTTTTGAAATACAGCAGAATATCTGAGGAGAGAGATCAGGACCCATACAAAACCCAAAAAGCCTTCAGAGCTTGCTTTGTGCATATTTAATCTACAATTCCGATTCTCAAATCTTCACGTATCACCTATGAGAGAAAAAATGGAGTAAAGATCAGTCTCAAGAACAGAAGACATGTTACAATTTTTACAGCCAATCTGTTTTAAATAAATAAATAACTGAAATGCCGCTGCCATCTTCCATTTCAGGAATTTTAATTCACCTGTTACAAAACTGCATCTCTTCAACTCAGCCAAAGGGAGAGAGTCTTGCTCTTCCCTCCTCCAATGAAACTCATCGCCTCAGCCTAGCTCTAAAACTCAGCTGATATTCATAAGCTAACTGATATTCATAACTGATAAAGGATATTCAAGTTTCCTAGCTTGTCAAAACCCAGCTTTGATATAGATTTAATTTTCTGCCAGTTAATCTGAATTACAGCTCATCACATGCTCTTAATCTGAATGTGAGACAGTGCAAAGTAAGTAGAGCAGAAAAGGAAAACCATAAAGGACCACCCTATCTCTTGTAACCATGCGTTATTCCATTGGTCCAAGCCATTGTGACAAGACTTTGGAATAAATTGCCCAGAGATGTGGCTGCCCCCTCCCTGGAGGTGTTCAAGGCCAAGTTGGATGGAGCCCTGAGTAGCCTGATCTAGTTGAGAGGCGACCCTGCCCATGACAGGGAGGTTGGACTAGATGATCTCTAAGGTCCCTTCTAGCCTAGGCCAGTCTATGATTCTATGATTGTGCGAAGTCTCACACAGCCCGGTGTCTGCAGGGAGACGTACCAAAGAGAACAGTCTCTTGTCAAGCTGCCCAGACAACCTGATTCACCCGGCAGCCAACACCAAGAACTCTATTCCCTCAAGGTTAATTCGAGGAGATATTGCCAGCTGATTCCTCTGCTAGATTTCAGTTTCACCTCTGCAGAGTCAGTAAGTTCTTACTGATCTCAGTACCTTTGTCCAGCATGGAAACACTGCATTCAGTGCCAAGTGCTGAAAATCAAACCAATTAAAACTACACATGCAACCTCTTTCACTCAAAAAAACCCCCAAAAAATCCCACCCAAGCACAGAGCCCCTGAATATCCACATACCTATCACCACAATATCATCATTATTGGCTTGATTCAGGATGGTAAAAGGCCCCCTTGAGCAAGAATTCCCAGTTTTACCAACACTTGGGCTGGTGATGTGCAACAAAATCATGTTTTTATTAAGTGTTCACTTGTGGCAACAACTGGGAAAATATCCCACAAATTCAGAATGCCATTCTTAACCCGTTGGTGTATCCTTCCAAGCACAGTTGGTATTGCTAACAGTAGGTGCATGTCTAGACTTGTGTGGGCAGAAGCCCCCTTTTATGGGGCAACTCAGTAACGAGCCCAGCCTGTTCTGTCCCATGGGTTCCCATAAGATATAAAACCAAGACCTTTTGCTTCTGATCAAGCTTATCAAAACCACCAAGTGTGGGAACTGCCTCTGCCTCCTTCTCCGAACCACAGGGCATAGGAAGTGGGGTCACTATTGCTACACGCTTGCTGGGCTCCTCTCTGCTAGACTGCTACTGGCTGGACTTAGGGAAAGCTTAGCAGGCCAGGCAGGAAACCCAAACAACAACTCCTGAACCAAGAAGTGATTAAAAAAGTCTTTTCACGTTTGACAAGGTGTTGCAATGGTGTTTCTCTGTGCTAGGTACACCCTGGCATGGGACAGGAATTGCCAAAGTGTAACAGCCCAGCTTTGGCAGGAACATACCTGTGCCCAATTTATTAAGTCGGCATGGATTAGAAGCATTCTCATTGTAGTTAAATTATCTTACAACTCCTCTGGCGTACCTCCAGAATCTAGCACTAATTACCAGCAACAGGTTACTGGACTACATTCACATACTCGGGCGGGCATGGAGAAGGAGTTACTGCTATCTAATCAAACTTCTCTAGTATATGCAAACAATCTCCTCCAAAAGATTAGAGCTAAAGAAGAGTCCAGGCTACGGGTTATTAGTAAAACAAAATCCACATTTCCTCATTAAATCAGTACTGCAAGTAATTAAACCCATTATTAACACGCATTTAGATCTGAAATGTCTACAGTTCATTTTTGCTTGCTATCAAGTTTCAAAGCTGAGGCTAGTTTAAATGGTTATTTACTATCAAATGTCTTTTCCAATGTGGCATTTGTAGACTATTATTTAAAAAATTTAATTTCTGAGCAAAGAAGGGCCTCTGGTTTTTGCTTTACACACCAGTCCATTTTGACATGCTCATAGCTCCTTTTTAAAATCCCTTGAACTTTACAAAGTTTTCCCTTAACAGGAATTCATATCAACAAACATGACACTAACAAAACTTGATCTAAAACAGTAACATCCTCTAGTCCTGCTAAGGATTTTCCCCAGCTGCTTATTCAACAGGGCCATTGGGGGGCTGCCCACTTCATGTGGATGCTGTGCTTTAGCTCTGAATAGTCATAACACATGAATGTCTCTAATAAGAAACCCTCTGCCTGATTATAGCAAAATCTGACAAAAGGGACAGAGGTCTCTGAGACAAGCTCCTGCACGTTTTTACGAAAAATGTGCAGCTAGGAAAAGAAAAGAGATCAGGGCAGGGTAGTGGGGGCAGAAGGAACACACAAAAACCTACAGCATTAGCTCCCACATTAAGCAGGACACAGCCTCAGTATTAGAGGCAGATTAAAGACTCTCCAAAAGGTAGGGAAGGAAGTCGCAGGACAGCTATCCTGCAAAAACATTCATGGGTGGGGGAAAGACTCATTAGTTCTGACCTTCATACAAGCTTTTGGTAGGTAAAGCACTAGAAACTGGAAATACCAGTTCAATCCAACATACTATGTCCAGATCAGCAAAGCCTGGGAACCTGTATTTACCTACAGCTGCCTACATATGTTTACTCTACAGGTTAGGTATTACATGGGCCGTAACAGTAGGTCACACACTTCACGTTTCTAATCCTCCCTTGCTACTGTTTTAACCTTCCTCGGCTGCATCTTTCCCATCCTGTACTTTTTATCCTACTGCTCTCTTTTTGCTAACATGTATCAGCTTTTCAACTGAGGTCAGACTAATGATTCGCTTCGGACAATTTTTGTCATCGTGCTTCCAAAGAGAGCAAACTGCTTGCTGGAGGCACTGCAATTCGGCCTTTTATTGTCATCATTCCTCAGCAACCTGGCTGGCCTTACAAGACCTAACTGTATCAAAGATGAACTCTAAGCACACCAATTCGACTGAAACAACAAACTACTCTTGCAAAAAGCTGAAATAAAACAGGTGCAGTGCCGGCATTAGAAACACACCCCAGGCATCTTTATATGCAGGTAATTTTTTTTAAGTCAGTACACTTCAGATTTTACCAGCGCACTTGTCAGTTTGCAGGTCCTTTAGCTTTTCTTGCAGATCTCAGCTCCGACTCTGAAGAAAAGCTTTTGGCCCTGTAGGTATTACCTAAAAGCTGAAGCACTTACCACATTTCTCCTCTCCAGCGTGAATATTGCGCCGCAGGTATCAGCAAGACGCAATCCACAGACTGACAAGACTTCTCTTGATGACGCCTTTTGGTTCCTCCTTGAGCTAGAGTTTAAACCCTCAACTTTTACTACATCAATGTTCAGTTTTGTGTTAAGGAAGAGGGAGAAGACTTAGTTCTTAATATCGAAGAGACAGTTAAAAAGGCAGTTCTGGAAACGTTGATAAGCTTCTTCTGGAGACATAAATGCCCCTATACATTGTTTTAGTTGTGGGTTGTTTGTTGTTTAACTTGTTCAGTTTTGGAGATGTTTGGTCAGTCGTATTCCATTCTCATGTGCTTCTTGTAAGATAAAGGCATCACAAAAACTTGCACCTGCTGGTGACATCAGAACTACAACCTGACAATTCTTCAGTAAACCTAGAAGTTACGCTCCTACAGGGAAGAGGCAGATTTTCTTTTTTTTTTTAAAGTAGACATTTATAACAATTTTTTGAAGGAAATTTAGGATGAAACATCTGCTCTGCAATGTAGAAGTTCAGATTATATTTCCCCAGCTGAAACCTCTGTCATTTCTGGAACATTCATTCTAAAATTAAAAAAAGTTATTGCTTCTATTGAAGCTCAATATAAGTTAGAAAAAGAATTGCATATTTTCTTAAAAACATTCCAAATATACACTCTAAAACAAATGTCTAGTCAAAGACACTGTTTTAAGCAACCTGTAGTAACAGCTTTACAAAAGAAAACTGAGGAATGTAGCATATTATTTATAACACGACACTGCTAAAATCCTAAACAATTCACTTAACACTCTTAATAAGTAGTGTTTTAAATATGTATATTTCTTTACAAAACAGTTTAGCAATTCCTTATACCACTTACGAGTATATAAATATTGGAATAAGAGGTCATAATGGGAGATGCCAGGGTTTATATTTACTCTCAGATGCTTCAGGTTTCTTAAGTGTTTTACTATAAGGCACAATACTGCTAATCTAAAAGAAAGGAATAAAAGCTAATGGCAAACCTAGTCAAAACTCCTGATGTGGAATATCCAAAAGAATTCCAGCATACCTATGCAAAGGAAAAAAAAAAAAAGAAAAGAAAAAAAAGAACCCAAACTTCGTAGATCCTAAGAAACAGTTTCAATTTGTACATAACGAAGTGGGACAGGATGTGACCAGGAGTATGAAGGAATTAAGTAAATTTTTATAAATAGACTAATAAATATATTTTAGCCATAATTAGCCCTTTACCTCTGTTCTACTGAGTTTAAGATTGAAAGAGGTAACCAGTGTGCATATATCTAATTAAAGTCTAACATGCTCAGCACGTGAAGACCACCTCGCACAACCTATTACTGCCGAATTCAGTATAAAAAAGCTAGCAAGATAGAGGAAGCCTCCTTTTCTCTCAGCATCCACTCTGAGTAGAACACATTACAAGATCAAATTAGCATTTGTTACATAAAAGGAAAGTTTCAGCTAGCAATTTTTTCATCACAAAAAAAAAAAGGATATGCCACATATCCATGAAGTTATTTGATCTCTTCAAGGTTAAATTATGTCTTTTCTAAGAACATCCATCTCCAATTACAACAGATCAGGACTTTCAGAACATTTTAATAGTTGTAGTCTTGTAAGTGTTCTCCATGTGTACATACGGAACATAAATAATGCACCCAAAATATTTATCTGTTAGACATTCTACATTGTTTTCACTGCCTAGTCTTCGTCTTTGTTACAGCCCTCTGGAACACAATGACATTGTAACAACGCTTACAGAAAAAGGGTTATTGCATCTTTTTTTTAGGATGAGACATCCAGAGGAGATTTTATAAAATCCTCCTGTGTACAAAATTCTTAGTTATTAGCCCTTTTGGAACACCAGCTAGAAAAGTTTGAAAGGTAAAATAATTTACATTGTTATTTTTTCCGTTAACTAGACAAAAGTCCATACTAATTAAATAAAAAATAATAGTTCAACAGTCTATTCAAGGTATCTTCCATGAAGCAGTTCAGTGGGAATTTCCATTAGATAGAAGTTCTCCATGCCGGTTATTACTGACATCCACATCTAAACGTCAGGAATTAGAAGAAAAATAGTTTGTTGATTTACCAGTTTAACGCATTTTATCTGTTACATTAATCCAAACTCTGGCAGCAAATTTCATCTTCATATATACCTAAGCTTCTCAGGATTCTCTACATAAGTAATCCTCCTAAGACAGTGTTTACATCTCTTTCCCCACCCCAGACCAGTTTTCTCCACCTCGATAGAATTCTCTCAACATTTGCCTCCTTGCATTTTTTTAACATCAGTAGCAAGTGACACCAATAAGCCTGGCCCACACAGCGATGCTAACGCTGCTACCATCAGTTGGAGAAGGGCTTCTGACACGATGAACAGCCTTAAGGATTGCCAAGGGATAAACTAAGCTACCACTTACCAAGTAATGCTGTGGTTTCACCTGCGTCCTCTTTTAAACTGGTACACTGCAGTACGGATTCGTTAGTGGAGGAAGCCGACAATTCGCTTACTTCATTTCTGTCATCATCTTGCAAAGCAATACTCAGACTTCCGACTGAAACGCTGCCACTTATCGATTCAGGTATTGGGACTTCCAGCACGTCTTCAGGGTCCCCCTTCAAAATTAAATATATTGAATTGACACGTTCATCTAGCATTAGGCATCAACATTCCTCCAGTTATCACTCTGTAAGCTTGCCTTACTGGAAAAAAAACTTTTTTTTTTTTTTTGCCTATTATCTATGCACTCATGGGCACAGTGTTGAGCCGTGAGTACTCCCACTGTTCCTGTCTGACTGCAGAGAAGCCAAGCCAAGCAAAAAGGAAAGCCACTTTTTCAAAGCCACCCCAAAGCCAAGAGCAGCAACAGGAGTCAAACCAGCCAGCCTTTTAGATGGAATGTTTCAAGACTGCAGCAACAGCACTGCTGCAGCCTGGTTAGGAGCAAAAGTCTTCACTGAGCAAACCTACTGATCCATTATGAGTTTGCAGAAGCCTCTGTTTTTCATTACATTACTTGAGAAAGCTTAGATTTTTTTTATTTTTTTACTGGGGTAAGCAAACACTCGACATCAGAACAAACTTCCCTCCTCTTCTACTTCAAGCCTAACTTTAAGTCTGTTCCAAAAACAGAAATATGCCGGCTTGTCACTTTGCAGGAAAAAAATATCTGCAGCACAGGCAAAAGGAACTTATTTCACCTATTGTATAGCATGAACTATTTCTGATCCAATATGAACATTAATTCCAAGTCCTATGTGCACAATTCTGTTCCTAAAATTAACCAGACTACCTTCACTAAGCTGTTGCCATTGATATACTGACATTATTTATACATAATCAAGTATACTGCAGTACAAGTAGCTACTCTGTGGGCTTCATAACAAGTATTTTTCCCCTCTTTGATTAGTAAAGACTCATCTTAAGATTTAAGAAATTCTAGGCTGATTCTTTCTTTAGCACAAAAGCAGCATATTTTAAAATGTACTGAATTTTAATAAGCTATAGAACTGCTACAATTGAACACAAGTTAAGACACATGTGATACTAATCTCTACGTGTGTGGGTGGGTAGGGCATTAATGATTTTGGTTTCCAAGACTCAGGCACAGTTACTGAAGCACTGAAACTGTAAGATTCAACAATGCTCTACTAAATCGGTTAGACACGTTGAACTGCAGTTCTTTTTCTCCTACAAAATAGCATAATGCAGAACTAGACCAACTAAAGTCGCCTCTTTACAAAACAAAAGCCAGGCAATAGGACTTTGTGCCTTCTTTCTACTCCGAGCCTTTAAAAATTTTGAAGCATCTGAAGTATCTGAAGTTTTGTTCTCAAAAAAAATTGAATTAAGCCTTCAGCCTCGTTGCAGAAGATTGAGTAGATTTCTATAATAAGGCTGTACATTCTTGTCTGCAGTTATGTCACTCAGCGAGCACACTGCTGAAAGAAGCTGCCTTGCTCTTCGCACCTCTTTTTCCTCACGTCAGTGAAAAATTCACACAATCACTCTACAAACTAGGTTGGGCAAACTGGATCAGCCTGGAAAGTAAGCTAGGGGGAAAAAAAAAAAAAAAAAGTACTGAATGATTCGCCACACTATTAGGCCCGATGGGACTTGAATGATTGATGCATATGCAGAACACATCCCCCCACCCCAACTCCACTAGAAAAAAAGAACTGGACTTCTGTATTTAGTATAATCCCATTCAACCTGCTTTCCAACATTAATTTTTCTTAACAAGCAGAGGAGATATTACTCCTCCTGGTTAGGCTTGGTATCATTATCCTCTGCAATAGCATGAATTCAGGGAATGAAAAGTGTTCTGTCTGTTCTAGTACCTCCGTTTTGAGCCTGTATACAAAAGGATGTACCTGTCTGCATGTAACACAAGTTACACTAACACCAAGAATTAAAAGCAAGCAAAAAAATAGCTGCTAGCATAACCATATTAAAGTAATAATAGCTATTTTGCGTGACGAAAAGATTGCAACTCTTGGGTAAAGTCTGACTTAATACACAGAAGCACCACAATCTGGTACATATGTATTACATAGCAAGAGTACTGTCATCTTTCACAAAATGAAAAAAGTAATTCATAAAAATCTTCCATAGATATGCTAAGTCTCTGCAACGAAGTAAGAGAAAAGCTAGCCAAAACACAGAACCTAGTCTATGAAAGGAAGGTCCCTGAAACCAAGGAACACCTCTATTTTGTGAAGATCTCTGGTAGAAGAGAAAAGAGGTACATTCGTGCCTGTGGCATTTTAGTGGAATTAAAGACTATTTATCAACAGTGACTGAGTAACCTACCGCATGTGTCTTCATCTCTCTTTTCTGGTGCTGTCAGAAAAAAATGAGAGCACATCATTTTCTCTACTTAACCAATTTCTAGTGAATGTCTCTAGGAAGGTTCTAAGTACCATCTCATTTACAGGGATAAACACTGGGCATATGTGGAAGTATACAAACACTCAAGATAGAAAACCTGTAATTTCTTCCTCTAAATCACAGTTCTCAACAAGATCAAGTTTATGCTCTCGATCTACTGAATTAAGCCATATTTTTGCAGCTTGGGCAAGTTGCCTCACCTTTGCCTCAACTTCCTGACTACCATCAGCTGGAGAGAGACAAAAATTGGTTATCGGAGAAGAGCACACAGAGGATTCATAAGCTGCTCAACACACTGTTTAAGCTCTTACCCATAAAAATCCCTTATTTTTCTGGTTCTCATTCAATTACTCTTGCACGCTTGCCCAGCTTCTTCAGTCTCGTCAGGTAACAACTGTTCTCATTCTCAACAGTTACATCAAGTCTTGCCTCCTGCACTGTACTTCTACCTTGAAGATTAAAGTAAGTGTGCAACATACCCAGTATCCCAAAGCTTTGATAACATCTAGTTTACACATTGGACAAGTTCGGTGGTCCAATAGCCAAGGGTCGATGCACGTTCTATGGAAGATGTGCCTAAAGAAAAGAAATGCCGTTTAGAACTTACCATGAAAGCCACACACTGCCCCTTCAACCAAGTTACTACATTAAAAAATTAACCCCTTTTTTCATAACCTTGACAATTGGGTACTGCTTAGTTTACTAGGACAGACATGGTTCTGGAAGCATTTCCTTTCACACCAGCTCTTATTTCAGAGAGATGCTACCCAACCACAAGGCCACCACAGAGTGACCAGTTCAACAGCACACAGTCCTGACTTCAGAAAGCTCTACTTCGCTCCCACCCTTCTCCTAACTGCTCCTTCTTCCTGTAGAGACATGAAGTGCTACATGGTCTCCTAGTGCCCTTCAGCATGTGACAGGGCATGCAAATGGCACAGCTTCAGCTCTGCCACCTGAATCTCAGAAGAGTTTCCAGAAATCTCATCACATCTTTCTTCTGGAAAACATGATAAAGAGGAAGGAATAATTATGGCAACTTACTTGCATGGCAGAATTCGGACAGTGTCTTTCAGTTTATAGTTCTCGATGCACACAGCACAGTTTTCCACATCAACATCTAAACCCTAAACATCACAATGACAACACATTATTTAAACCCATTACGTCCATATTTCATTACAGAACAAACTTCGTTGAACAGCGAGCTTCACAGAATGTAAAATGCTCTAGCAAATAAAAATATCTCCCTCGCTTAATTCAAGATTCCACCAAGAGGTGATGTGATCAAGTTATACCAAACACCAAAAGCAGCCAAACCTGGATTTCCTAATTTAAATAGCTATACATAGCACCTTGAGTAATTTGTCAAGTCTTGAGCATATGCTCTTCTCATGGGAGCACAGTAAAATTTGTTTAAAATACCTATAAAATGAAGACATTTTAAAAGAGGTCAGCACAGATGAAAGCACTCAATCTAATTCTTAACTGATGGTCCCAAAGACTTCCAGGTGTTTAAGTAGGAAGAGATTCTTGGGGCTGAATACTGCAAACACCTTCTTCCCACTTTTTTTTATTACATCCAAGCAGATATCTCTGGGTAGCTAGAAGAGAATTGAAGTATGCAGTTTTGGATGGTTTTTAAAAGTTCTCTCCAAGATCACACCACAGAGACAGCCAAAATGCAGTATTTTCCCACCTAAATTTGTTTCTTTCTAAGGGTTACATCTTTCCTAACAGGTCTTACTGTCTTCTCAAAGCCGTGTTTATAGTTGCAGTGCAAATATGATGGATATTTCCAGATCCATGAGAAACAATTCTATGTTAGTTGGGTTGTATAAAACATAAGTATTAGAAGAACAGTGGGCCAACTTCTTCCCTTTCATCCCCTACAAAATAAGTATTTTGTGTTTACTTGCTTACTGAAGCACTTCAATTTCATTACCACAAACACTCAAATGAATTAGTACTGTAAGCAAACTTTCAAGTTCAAGGCAAGTTTTTCCCTCCTTTACATACTATTAATTTACATAATTAATGCCTCAAATTCAAGTAAATCAAATTAAATTAAGACTGTTTTTTACATAAGCAAAATTAAGTACTTATTCTGTAACAAATATTTTTTTTATTCTGTACAAGATGCAAAATCCAAGCACACCATATGTAGCACATACTCAAAGGAGTGTCCATTTTACAATAATCCCATAAGCTTCTCAGGAAAGATCTACATGATAGCAAATACACTTTTAAAACATTGACCTATTTTTAGTTGAATTCCTCATCCCTAAATGAAGTGATAATGAAAGACTGTACTGTGTCACAACAAAAGAAATACACTCTTTTAAATGGCTAAAAGGAAATTTTTAAAAGAAAAAAAAAATGTATACTTACAGGGTCAACAGGACTGTGTTGCCAGAAAAACTTACATCAGCTCATGAAACTACCTCTACATCAGTAAGTTACATAAATTTGCTGACAGTAGGCTGATTCAAATCAAATTAGAAGACACAATTCGCCAGGCAGAAAAACTCTATTTTAAAAGAGATATTTTAACCTTATCTCATTCTACTTTGCTTGACTAACACAGCAGTCAGTTATAACCAGCATACTGTGTAACAACTTGAATCAAATAAATAAAACGGTGGAATTTAAGTGTGTATCTATGGGAAGGAACTACCTGGTGCACTGCAAAAAAAAAAAAAAAAAATCTCACAACACAAATCTTTTTTAGAGGCTTGCTGAACATGAATCTAAAGTGGTTAACATCCTCCTCGTGGTTCTCACCATAGGCTTCATCACAGTTCTTTCACATCCATTTCTTTCTACGCTGATGTTACGCTTTGATACTGCTTTACACAAGTTTTGCTTCAATTCCATCTTTCTTGATCTCTGATCTCACCACTGTATGAACAGAAGTATGAATATCCCTCTGTTTGCAGCTTGAAATAGATTACTTTCTGGGGGGAATCTAGAATATCATTAAGAGTAACAAACACTACTTTTCAACATGCTGAATGCGTAAGAGGAAAAAAGGCAAGTTCAAAGACAGTTTTGTGGGTTTTTAGATTTCAAAACCGATTTACTAAATGAAGGACATACACACTGCAGCACATGACGAGCTGAACAGCTTCTGTTGAGCCACAACTTTTAAAGTTCTTACACGTAAATGTCCTTTCTCACCTCAATTTTATTTGTGGGTTAAAACACACTAATCCTTGGTTTTTGTCTCTGAGGAAATCTGTCCTGAAGTAAAAATCTTAAAAATAAGACAAGGGTTGGGGAAAAAATGCCTATATAGTAGAAGTTGTTGGAAGTTAATTTAGCATGTAGGATCAGAGCTGCCTGAAACTCTGACTAAAACACAATTTCATTTCAAAACCTTGGCTTTTTCTACTTCAGTTATTCTAATATAGCTATGAGTTTAGGCCATATGCTGTCAAAACTAAATTTCTGAAAGCTATTTTTCTTTCTAGAATAAATTTCTAGGACGATACATAGAAATGTACTTCTAAAAAATTTATGCTTCAAGTAAGTCTCTACAGCTCCTTTATATATTCTATGCCAAAAGATGAAACAAGTGCTTCATTTTTCAAAGCTTTTTAGATTTCTGAGGCCTTCTGATCAATAAAAAGATGGATGTTCTTTTAAGAAAACAGAACATTACATCAGCTGTAAGAACTGTGCAATCAATAAGTCCCAGGAAGTATTTTGCAATCTACTTGTTGATGTTTTCAAGTACTGAAAAGATATTAGCGTTTCCTCATCTTTACAATAGCAGCCCTGTAGTCTCCTGCAAATCTGTATAAGCAGGTACCACTTGCAACATGACAGCCTTACATTTCATAAGTAGTTCAAACTTGACTCTTCAATTTTAATTCTGCCTCCTAAGCCAAGGCCCTAAAATGAGCCTAAAATTGTAAGTCACACTGCAATTATGTTGTGAGAATTTTAACTTAAATCCTATAAAGATATTATCAGTTTTTAAATTATACAGCAATAACCAGAGCCACGGAATTACCTTTTCTCCACGTTTCACAGTGTGCAGTTGAAGCTGGCTGATTGCTTTCTTGGTTTCTTTCCTATGTCCCTTGAACAAACATTTCAAGTATTAGTACAGAAATAGGTTTTAAGAGTTACATTTCAAAGCTTTTAAATACTTTCCATGTTGATTACTAAGCCCTCTGAACGTATCCAAAAAAAAAAATTAATCTCTGGCTCACTTGTTTACAAAACACTTCCAGCCAGCAGATGCTGAAGAGCTGAAGCTTTGCTCTCTTGGGGCACGGCAGCAAACGTGATCTAGATGGTCTTAGAGGTCTTCAACTTTAAAAATTCTATGTCCTCTAAGTGTACCACAGAACCACACTGACCAAGCCGACACATGCAGCCTTGTGCTGGGACCGCCTGCTTTATCGGCCTTCCCGCACATGAAAACTGAGACTAACGCAGGCTTTAGAGGCAACAAGAAGAGCTGGAATGACAGCCAACAGCCGTAGAACCAGACCTTCTAGTTCGGCAAGCCCATGAGCCAGCCCATGGTATGTTTAGCTCCAGCTTGAGAGGAGGAGGTGGAATCCTGCTGGGCAGCCTCCAGCTGGCCACCGGGTCAACACGCTGCTGGTAGCTATTAACACTTCTCGCCTCGGTTAAACACTGCCTCACATACATTAGATGAAGCTTTTGCGCTGAAAGGACACATTATGCAAAGGAGATGACAAGAAAGGCTTAACAGACATGAGACACCATACCAGCCTTCTATACAGTAACAGTCCCAATTACGCTTAGAAGTCAGAAAAGAAAGCAGCACTGTATTTGCAGACAAAGTGCTAGCTACTGCTAGAAATGGAGAAACCAAAAGGTCCCAATTAACAGATGTTGACCTGTCTAGCAGCAATCCTCGTGGGTGAAATACTATAAAGAAATTAAAAAAAAAAAAAAAAATCATAATGGCAGCCTTTCTCTGTAATGATAATTAGTTAGTTACATCACTTTACAAACTTACAGTGTTGAAAATGGGGGAGGGGTTTGTGGTGTTAAAAATTAGTCTAAAAGTTCTCCCAGAAATGGAGAGCCAAGCGGCAGTCTATTCCACCTTCCTCAGCTTGAGGTCTTCTGCACAGTCCTGTTCCATCTTCAGCAGCAAGGAGGTCTTGCAAAGTTTTATTGCTAAACTGATGTTAGAATAAATCCTATGATACCCATCTTCACTTTCCTGTAGCACCTACATAGAAGCTTGCTTTAAAGCATGGCACACTTAACTCCCAAGTTTTAATTATACTGGAGTCAGTAAGCCAAGCAAAATGGGTTACAAAAGTGGTGTTTTGTTTCTAAAATTCTTAAGATTACTTTCGATATATTTTGACCAAGATATTCACATTTTCAAACTTTGTATATTTTTCTAAATTTTTATTTCTAATGACCATTTTAAAAGAAGAATTGAGAACGTGGTATAAGCTTCTAATACTAGACAATTTAATTTAATTAAGAAGCATTTAGATGACAAGCCCAATGGCAAAAATCTATTACGAGAAACATCTGGGAAACATCACATTCACCCTAAAACACACTCTTAAAACTATTCATAAAGCACGTGAACTTCCCTCAGTATGAACTATCCTAAAGCCAACAGGAAGAAGTAATCTTCACAAAACAATGTTACAACACAAACTCACCCCTCTTTCTCCAGAAATAATTCTCAGAAAATTTGTTTTCTTGAAAGTATTCTCAGAATCTAAGTTCTAAGACTTAAAGCTTAGGTAAAAAAAGACTCTAGGGAACCAACATTTCAAGAAGACCACGAGTTTAAGCAATATAGAAGTCCTATGTGTTCTTTGCCGCTACTGAAAAGAGAAACTAAGCACTTTCCTAGGAGAGTTCTAATCAGAGCTCAGTCCTGATGGCAAACAAAAATACCCTTCCCTCCTCGCTCAAAGCTAGAATTTACATGTTCAGAAGGCAGGGGAAGTCCACATGGTAAGTGCTCATTTGAAACAACTTTTTTGTTTTGAACTGAAGATTTAAAGAAGGAGATAACTGCTTGCAAAGAAAAAACAAGTGAAACTTTCTTCTTCAGCGTTAGTAGAGAACTACGGTGGAGCTTCTGATGACCCTGGAAGGAACCTTACCTATCTGCATGAGTTGTCAAGTACAAGGAAGTGCCCTCCCAAGATATTTTGAAAACTCTGCTGGACTAGGTCCACAATAACTCCATGTAAGTTGCTCTCAAGTGTGAGGGTTTAAACCAGATAGCCTCCAGAGGTCCCTTCCAACCTAAATTATTCTAGGATGAAGTACTTCCCTCCAGGGAAAAAGGTAAACCTGACTTTTTCTTAAGCTGTCAAGGAACAGTAATGTGGAAGAGGCAAATAAGGAAACAAAGTTATTCCTTTCTGATCTTCCCAGTATTTTCCTGCTGCTCTCAGCACTTCAGGCAGTCCAAGAGAGCTGAACCTCACCACACACACTCCTTCTTGGGCTGTTGCAATTCAGTACACTACTGCAGAGTGGTAGGATTACAAGTATCAAAAGTAGTTTTCATAAAGCTTTAGAACAAAAAAAAAAAAAATCTAGCCCTAATTCCTTGTGTGTCTTAAGGAAAAAAAAAATACTATGGCCTTTTTTCCATTTAAAAAAAAACAATAAGATTCTGGTTGGGGGGAAGTTAGTACTTTCAGGACAAACATTACTGAAGAAGGAAAATAATTTTTAATGCCAAAAGGAAGGAAGTTAGTGATAAATCACACAAGAAGCTGCCTTAACTCAGTTGTTGACAGGTGGCTAAATATACTTCCCACGACTTTGTACAAGTATCTAATAATTAAAACTCACCAAACTTGCAATGCCAATTAGTACATTGCTTAGAAGCCTCACCAACCATTACCAAGTAGCATTCAGAGACAGCAAAGTAGCAAGAAAGCACAGGTCTTCAAGAATGCTTCAAATAAACAAGCAAAGTCAGGCAACTGATTCAAAATGAGAAGGCAGTCAACTCTCTAACACATCATCATCTCCAATTACCTGGTTTCCAAACTGCGATCCTGTATACAGGAAGCGTTGTATATAGTAAAATATAAGCCAAGCGAGCGATATAATCATCATGGTGATGAAGGCGATGGCTACAAACACAACTGACTGACCACTAATATATTCCTGCACATGTCGTGTGCCCACAACAATAGTCATTTTTACTGGAATCCCTCTTCGTACTGGCTCCAATATCTCTATTCCTTTTGGATAGCCAACCATTATCACCACTGTATTTCCTGTTCCTGTTGGAGAGGAAAGAAGAAAAAAGTCAATCATCATGGTAAAAAAATCAGGTATTCTGGCTTGACAATAATTTGGGCCTCTTCAGTTAAGATCAGCAAGAGAAATTACAGGAAAACCTCTGAGTTTTTTTCAGACAGAGCAGGCTTGATAAAATGTCTACTAGTAAAGAATCCTTTATTTACTTCATGAAACTCTCAAACACAAAATAAGCTTCAACAGATAAATCTCTACTGCCCAAGACTCTGTATTCCTCCTTCTACAGTGAGGTAGGATGTGGATGTCATGCAGAAAACAAACAAACAAAAAAACCCAAAAAACCCAAAAGATGCAAGTTATACACATCTTGAAGTTGCTAATGTTCTAACATACAACTCATGAACAGCTGGTCTTTTATTTGTCAGTGTTGGAATTTTAGTTGCAGATGGAGACAATATGTGAATATCCTCAAGAGAGACACATTCAATTAAATTTTAATCTGAATCCACAGCACAATTAGACTGGCTTTGTGAACAAAAAGAGAAAAAAAATCAAATATTTAATAATAAATTACATTAAACACTGAAATACTTACAGATATTTCAATACTAAATCTTCAGAATCTAATCAGACTTCATGACAGGGAATTGCCAAGAAATACTTCAGGACTCTTTGGGGAGCATGGAACCAAAGGATTTTTCTATTATATTAGAACTCAAAAGCACCAACTCCAAAAGAAACCCTTATGCACCATACTGCCACCAAAACTGATAATATATTGTCAAGACCAACTAGCAGAAACCAAAGATTGTCTGTGAATGGAGTTTTCCTCCATTCTGTCTGAAAGCATCTCCAATACTGTCTCATAAACATCTAACCTAAGTGTTACAAAATAGATTGCAAACATACTTGTTAAAACTGTCACCTTTCCACTGGTCCACACTATTTTTTGTTTTAATAGTTCTTACTTTGTGCATGTCAACTTTGCTCTACACCCTTGGCAAGTCATGGCTTTATAGCTTGCCTTGCACTCATACCTCTGAGAAAAGTGAACGTAAACTTGATTCAGAGAGAAAGAATTGGAAGAAAAAAGGAGAGGGGGTTTTCCAAGTCGAAAAGCTAAAGCTGTCATGTCACAGCTACCTTTTCAGTTTCACAAGATCACCTACTTGCAGCAAGACCTCCCACTGAAGACTTAAAGCCTTTTTCCCTTCTGGCTGTGTTAGATTCACTACTGAGAAGTTATGTCAAAAGAAACGGTTGCCTAATTTACAGCGTTACATCAAGAGGGGATTTTCAAAACTCAAAGCAGCATTCCAGACTCACCCACCTCTCTGCCTACTAAGAGTTATTTGCTTGAAATATTTAAAACAAATCCCTTCAGTTGAGACAGTTCTGGCTGTGACAGCCCGTGAACTCTGTCAGTCTGCTACCATGCCAAGTTTCACTTCTGCCCATAGCAGCTCCTCCTTCCGTAAGGTCCAGATGAAACACTTAAGGGTCCAGTTATTCTGAACACCAGCTACCCTTTTTCAGCTCTACCTCATGCAACCATCCCACTTCTGGTCACCTGCTGTAAGAACCATGATACTTATCTGCCAGATAATGACCCAGCTAAAGAGCAGATTCTTTTTCCAACAGGGGTATGTATCTGGAAGTTTTGAGGACAATGTGGAGAGACAAAGAAAAAGATGCTACTGGGGAAAGACCCAACTTGCACTTCCCTTCAGGGACCCCCCTCAGCATGTGCTGCCTTGCTGATGGGTGCATGAGGAGACACGAAGCAGCGAGAAGTGGAAACAATAAGGACAAACTCACAAGCAACCAGGCTTCACTAATTAGTCCTACTCACTGAAAAATGTGCCAATCCACACGGCACCACAGTTCAAGCATACTAAGATTTGGTTAATTTTATTCCCCTCTCTGAATCTGCATGAAAGCATTGCCAGAGAGACTCATGAATCTCATTGATAAGAGAAATATTCCTTGCATTCTGACCCCATGAAACCCCACAGGGAGTTAACAAGAAAAGAGCGTATGAAGGCAGAAATTTATCTCACATTGCCAAGAACTGCTACCCACATACCTAAATCAGGAGATTAGCTCTTATGTCCTTTATCTACTGAAAGAGTTACATATAACAGGAGGGGTGCCCAAGGATGGCTAGTGAATGGTACAGGAGTGCTGGAAAGATTTATGTGGTTTCTTGGGGAAAAAAAGAAAGTTTCAAGATTAGAGGCAGCCTGGGTTTTTCAATCAATAAAGGTTTCCTCCCCAGTCCCAAAATCACAAGTCAACTTAATCCTGCTATACAGTTCTCTACACGACTTATAATCAAACTTATATTTAAAAGCCCCACAACTGTTAGCAATGCCTTTTTCTATTTTGTCACTAGCATGTCCAATTACCAAGCAGTTATTTCCTTGAAATGGAAGTCAGGATAATTTTGTGTAATGGCTGCTAGATACTGTGACACCTCCTAGTTTTAGAACTAACACAAGTATGCCAGACATTTTTAAGTAAATGCCCATTAAAGGCATTTTAAGAGTTCTAAAGACTTGGTGATGAGCCTGCCATTAAAAGCACAATGGCCTTGAAGGTCACGAGACAGAAGGAGGGTAAGTGAAAAATAATTGCGATCTACTATTACAAAAGGAACAAGAGCAATCTCGGAGAAGCAGATGCCCTGATCAGCCTGTAAGAGGAAGGGCTTTAACTCATTCCTCACTAATTTTAGACTTCTGTTCTGAAACACATTATTCAAAGCCTGAAATGCCGTTGAGTCATTCCACTAGCTTCTTCAACTGCAACACAACTTAGAGACCTCAAAACACATCTATAAAAGAACCCCAAGTGCTACGTCTATGTATCTACTGAGAGCATGTTTTGTTGGCTTTATATTTCTATAACTTTTAAGTTTGCAACAAATAAAAACAATTTACTCTAGCAGAGTAAAAATGTGGTTATTTTCCAGGCTTGACTGATGCTTCAGTGGAATCAGGTAGATGGGAAATGTTACGTGCTTTTTTTCTTATCATCCAAATAAAGTGTCAAGAGCTGGCAGATCCTTAGGATACCTGCAAAGGAGCGCAAATTTGAAACTCTGAAGATGAAGGTATGTTTCCTGCGAGTTTGCCAAGGTCAGCTTTACTGCTAGTATTGCTAGTCTTCTGTTGCCAAAGGAAACCAGCAGTCTCCTGATGAAAATAAGTAGCACAGATATAGATCTTTACTCCATGCATCCCAAGCCATCACATTTATTCCCATTCGTGCCTACAGATAACAAAGATAATTTTCTATTACCTGGAAAACAAGCGTGGACATACTCTAGTTTTTGCCCTGAGAAACACCAAAAAGCTCCCAGAGTTTGATCACCTTGGTAAAAACATCTGAGTCCTTAGACCTATTTAAGCATAGGCACGCTATTAATATTGCCACAATATTCTCTTTAGCTCCTGGTCCAAACGAATGCCTCTGATCTTTACCAAGCACATAACAGCACACTAACAATCCGATGGCAAGCTTTGTCTCAACTATCTATGCCAACCCTCTTCTCACCAAATCCCTGGCATGTGTTGTGTTTTCATATGCCTCAAGGAGGATGCATGACCAGAAGAGTCAGGTAGTCAAGCAGTCAGCACTGGTACACAATCCTTTTTCCACATGGGTTTTCAACACACATGCACTCTTAAGTTTAATAGGTTTAAGTGTCTTGAAGTTACTGCTGCTTCTTCAGAACAACATGGCAGCTCAATATCATACAGGCACGGAGTTAAGCGAACCACTGATTTCAGTTCTGTCCTTTCAGTTGCATGGTAGCAGAAGCTTTCAGTAGAAAGCATCAGTAAACCAAAAGTCATGCACAACTCAAGAATCCTGAGTAGTGCCGAAAGCAACGCAGCAAAGAGCTGAAGAGCATGCCAAAACAACCCTAACTCTGCCGCTCTGGAGCTGGCAAGAGCTTACAGAATCACGAGTACATAGTCATCCGCATCCGTTTTGTTCAACGTACCTGCATTAAAAAACCATGACAATGAAGGAAAAAAACCTAGCTGGATGTATTGTGGCAAAGCTGCACCAAACCAAAGACCATTTTCTTTACGTAGGCAAAGTCACAGACTCAAGTCTCAGTCTTCCTATAAATCCACAAGTCATGCACCAAAGCTCCATTCCAGACCTCTCTCAAACTATTGTAGCCAGTCCGCCTTCCTCCCTTCCCCCTAGGTTTCAAGCACAATAATTTTTTATTCCATAGTCTTCAAACTTAGGTTCTGAACAGAATCACCAAAACCTATTTTGAGAGGGGATTCGGAGATGGCTGGATGCCCAGTATGAAGTGTAACAGGGAAAATACAGAACCAGACGACCCTTTTTTCTTTCCACTGCAATACACCTCTGCCTCCCCTTAATTTCTTAATGAGAACTAAGTCTCCAATTCTTAGTCTGCTCTCCAATACTCCACATCTTGACTCTCCAGACTCCTCTCCAACCCACTCCCAGGTAATATTTACATAAAATGCTTATTTTGGTTTTGGAAAGGAATTGGAAGCCTCTGTATTATATTAAGTTCACCACCATCAGCAAAAATGACCAGAGTTAAGACCACCTGAAAAGTCTATATTCCTGTAAAACTGAAGTTTGAGTTTGTATTATTTCAGATTCAATAACTTAATTACAACTCCTTGAGTCATTCAGGTAAAATTAGCATCTTCCACTGGGAAAAAACCTCCTCAGCAACACGTTGTTTCACTATTACTTCCCTCAAGGACAGAGTAATTCAGTCAGAGAGCAAAAACCTTAAAAACATAAGACAGCAGTACAGGCATATTTAAAGAACCTTCTTTTGGAAGGAGGGAAAGGATTGCAAAGCTACGTAGTCAAACTCTCAACTCTCCTGTTCTAAGACTTTAATTAAAATCTCTACTCATCACAATCACGAGGTAACCAAGAAAAATAACTAAATTGCAGAGTATTTGGAATATCTGTCCTTTATTAAATGCTTCAAGGGCAACTAGAGTAAATCAATTATTTGCCCAACAAAGAACCTCTTTTTTTATTCAAGCTGGAATATGTCTAAAAACACTAGAAAAATGAGAGCAATATCAAACATGTATCTCACACACACCAGGAAGTTCAAAGGCCAGGTTTTTCAGGAGAAAAGATGAAACTCTGAGATCAGAAAATATACCCATTTATCACCCTCACATAATTCAGGCTGCGCCTCTATCAGCCTTAACCATTGTTCCATCTCACACAATTTTCAGTGCCACTAATTGCAGATCTGTTAAGTGGATGTTCCTTATGCATATAACTCCATTCCTTAGTTACAGCACTGCAGATTTCCCAGGGTATTTATTCTCAGCACTCCTCCCAGAAAGAGGGTTTGTTTCCTCATGTGTCAGGTCACAAATCCCTTCACATGAATTGCAAACCTGAATCCTGTAAAATACAGTTTTACTCTTCTTGTTTTTCTTCACCTATCTTCCACAGGCTTTTTTTTTTTCTCCCCTTCAAAAATAACCAAAACACTAATAGTCTTTCTTCCTTATATTCCCAAACTGCACTGAAAAAAATTATGTTTTTACATGTTTGAAAGTTTTTATCCTGAAACAAGGATTTGTGACTCCAGGAGAGCTGGTGATTATATTGTTACATATTATTATACTCCTGCCCCATCCAAACTATCCTGAGGTCCAACCTGCATTTGTGAAGTCAGTATAAATAAGTGCAATGTATTCTTTTATATGTCCTACACTATATCACACTCTTACATAGGTAGAGCTTTTATCAGCAGCATTCTGACAGCTGAAGAAGGAAAAAAAAACAACAACCAGCAGTCAGGGAGCCCTTCGCTTTATACCACTGACATATATAACTATACTAGCAAGTACAAGCCTGAGCATAAGCCCAAGAAGGTCTTCTGCTGCACAGACCTAATAGCAAAAGAGGAGAACATGGGAAAATTCTCACGGGGAGAAAACAGTATTTTGTAGTGACTGGCCAAAACAGTTAAAGCAAGAAAAAGAAACAAACAGTTGGGAAAGAGGAAAGATTCTTACCCAAAGTATCTCAGCTGCCACAAGGGATCAAAACCAAAGGTCTATTTTACCTAGAATCTCACCTCCACTTTCGAAGTGGATTAAGAACACAAGAGGTAGGCCAGGCTGATCTACCCAAGTGTGCTGTAGGCTAAGAGGAATGGTAATAACACTTCCAACCCCCAAGCTGGTGCCACTTGGTATTCCAAGGAGAGAGACTTGTTTTCTGTTTGATGCATCATATGTGGTATGAAGTGGCAACTCCTTAACTGAGATTTTCAGCTCACTATATTAAAGAAACCAAGTTTGTTTTCTTTAGAACCGTGTTATGATTCCACTTAAACCAAGCCCCTTCCTCACGACCAAGAATGGCAGGATGATCACTAACAAACTCACTGTAACTAGGACCATATGAAACACATATTCACAGCATTTTTAACTTAGTTTGCTTTGTCTTTGTACCCTACTCTGACGACCTTTCAGTTCCTCACAAGTCTACCAATTCAAACAGATTTTCTAGCTAGCTTTTGAGGGTTTTTTTCCCCTTTGATTTAAGCATTTGATGTTGTCACGTTCATAAAAATCCAGCGAGACTTTAGTGTCACAGCTCAATTGGAGACCGCAGTGACAGAACATCTAGGTTCTTTATCTAAAAAAAAAAAAAAAAAAAAAAATCACAGATCGCTTCTGCAGGCTACAAACCACTGGCACGCTCAGATAAGCCAAGTCAACCTGTTTCTTGGTTCTCCTACCGCATTCGCAAGCTTTTAAGAATTCCCTGACCCTTACACCTCTCCCTCATCCTTCACAGACCCGCGCAGCAGAGGACGATGAAGCAGTGACAATACAGCCTGTACCAAAACAGCTGCCTTCAAATCGCTTCAAAGGCACTAGGGAAGGCATCTTCGGGATACCTGGCATCGTTCAACACAGCC
>NW_009715587.1:96800-142608 GCF_000703405.1 Apaloderma vittatum | reverse complement strand
TATATATAAACTTGCTCATTAGCTCTGGTCACAGCTTCTGCTCAGCTACATCCACCCTCTCGAGCACTTGCACATTAGTTCTCTCTGTGTACAACACGACAGACACGAATCCTGCATATCATAGAATCACAGAATGGCCTAGGCTGGAAGGGACCTTAGAGATCACCTAGTCCAACCTCCCTGTCATGGGTAGGGATGCCTGTCACCTAGATCAGGCTCCTCAAGGCTCTGTCCAACTTGGCCTTGAACATCTCCAGGGAGGGGGCAGCCACAACATCTCTGGGCAATTTATTCCAAAGTCTTGCTGCCCTCGTACTGAAGAATTTCTTCCTAAGGTCCAATCTAAATCTATTCTCCTTCAACTTAAACCCATTTCCCCTTGTCCTATCAGTGGACACTCTTGTAAAAAGTCCCTCCCCAGCCCTCCTGTAGGTTCCCTTCAGGTACTGGAAGGCAGCTATTAGGTCCCCCCCAAGTCTTCTCTTTTCCAGACTGAACAGTCTCAGCTCCCGCAGCCTGTCCTCGTAGCAGAGGTGCTCCAGCCCCTGGATCATCCTTGCGGCCTCCTCTGAACTCGCTCCAACAGATCCACGTCCCTCTTATGGTGGGGGCACCAAAACTGGACACAGTATTCGAGGTGGGGCCTCAGAAGAGCAGAGTAAAGGGGGAGAATCACCTCTCTTGACCTGCTGACCGTGCTTCTCTTGATACATCCCAGGATGCAGTTGGCCTTCTGGGCTGTATGAGC
The DNA here is from genome assembly GCF_000703405.1 of Apaloderma vittatum. Classification (NCBI taxonomy): domain Eukaryota; kingdom Metazoa; phylum Chordata; class Aves; order Trogoniformes; family Trogonidae; genus Apaloderma; species Apaloderma vittatum. Next base: position 141,860 of record NW_009715587.1, on the reverse strand, counting down.
ACACTGCTGGCATATCCCAGACATGCTGTGCTCTGAGATTCTCAATTTCTAGCCCTTTTTCCAGGGATGAAAACCTGGCGCAGAGGGTGGGGAGGAGGAAGAGCCAGATTCCTAGCAGAACCTTGGAGCCAGCTTCCTCACTAAATATCATTCTGGCTTCCCTATAATGCCTCCCACCACAAGAGTCTGGCTGCAAAAATACTGCCTTTCCAAAGCCCAAGAGCTTTACCCAGGATTTTTCCAATTGTATCTGTCATTCTGGATGACTGGTGAAATTGCTCAAACCCTCAAGATATTACAGCGCTGCTAGAAAAGTCAGGACACTGGCTGAACTCAACGGAGAGGTGAATACAGTTGCATAAAATCTGCAGAGCAACTCCACCACAGACACGCATCAGCATGTGCTGCCTGAAGTGTGGGATGTGTGCTATAGTAATTTTACCTATCGTCACTTTCCATTTCAGACATCTTTTGGTAACTGCAGAACCCAGAGTTGACAAATCTTCTGCATCCCAGCAGTTCAGGCTCCCATTTATCTGAGCAATCCACGAGGATGTGCTGATGCTTGGGCAGCTGCTGCATTTCCTGTTCCAGGTTGGAAATGTTCTTTCATTTCAGATAAAACACAGGTGTGTTTTAAACTCTCTTTCCTCATTTCTATAAATAACTCTACTGAAAATTATTCTCCTTCATTTGCTGTTGCCTCAGTTGTAAGACAAAGAAAAAAGGATGAAAGACACAAAAATGAGCCAAAAAATTCAAAAGGGCACTTGCACAACATAGGAACGGCAAAATACACTACGTTGGTTTTACTCACCTTAGGCTTTACTACATCTATTCAAGTAAATCCTTCCTCAGTGGCTTATTGATTGCCAGTTTGATTGCTCTCTTGAATTCTAACACCCATAACCTCAATTTTACAATATCAATGGGAAAACATAAAAGCCACACACTCTGCAGGATAAATGCATTAGTATGGTGCCGTTATCTATTTACCAGCCCCCAGCTGCACTCACACAGGCTGGCGCTGCAGGTGGCCAGCAGCATTGAAAGCAGAAGAAAGCTTCATTTCTCTACTTGTAATCATACTTCACATCTAAACCACACAGGCTATTTAAATAATCTTTCAAAGAATGCCGAAGAGAAGAGAAAAAGAAAACCACCACGCTGGATAATTCCACCTATGCCTGTGTTTAATATGAAAACACAAGTTTCTTAACATTCAGAGAGGTTTCCTGCCAGCCCCGGTGGCACCCCGGAGCTCAGGCCAGTGCAACCTGTCAGTCACTGTAGGTGACCCTCTCGCCCCATCTCCCACCATCCATGGGGCTTTGTCCCCAAAGAACAAGTGCAAAAGCGCTCTCTCAACCATGGCTTATCGTTAGCAGACACATTTATCACCTATTTTAAGGAAATACCAGTGGCAAGACAGCTCTCAGCACATAGCCTTCCCCGTTCCCAAGCGAGCAATCTGTATTTCTGTCCTCGTCCCGTAGGCTTGCTCAGCCCACTGGCTTCTCAGCTCAGGTGGTCCACGAGTTATCTCACTTTCCAGTTTACTCAAACCTATCACGAGCAGCATTATGTGTTGCTAAAAGCCCCATAAGGTATACATTCAATAGCAAAACCACTTCTGTAATCATGAAAAATAAAAGATTGAGTCATCATCAATGTGACGGGGAAAAAAGCAAGACTACAGGCTTTTGCAGCTACACTTGGCTGGCAGAAGTTCCTGATTCCATCAGGCACCAGTTCGGCAACTGCTAACTTAGAGGCTTTCTGCTAGTTGGTCTACTGTGCTGGGTTTTTCTGAAGGCTAGCGTGAGCACAGGAATCCCAGAAAGCGGTCTGTGTCCCTTTCCAGGGGACATTATAAAGCCGACAGCTCATTTGAATGAGCTTACATTCGAAAAAAAAAAGCCTGGAGTTTTCACTTTATTGATGCACTCTTCCCCCCAGGATTTTTTTCAAAATCTACATCAAACAAGGAAAAACAAATGCTGAGAGGGCAGATTTAGGGCAATTTATCAAGGTCTGGGAAATAGCTTCCAGATGGACAGAGCTGTTTGGTGCTGGCTGGTGAGAAGGAAGCAAGGTATTGTTATTGAATTAGCATGAATCTCTGGTGGAGAGCTGTGTGGTAGATAGAGTGCTCCTTTCATATGGTTTGCATTTGGACCTGTCATATTTCATTTTTATTCAGAAACTTGCGGTAAAGACACGCAGTTCTTTTTTGCTTATTAAATTTCCACCAGTTCTCCCCGTACCGCTATCCAGTCAGTATTTTTAAACTCTGCTCTAAGTGCCACGCCTGCGCCTGCTTGCTCTTTGCCATGCTCGGATGACAGCTCGGTGCTTACAAGCTCACAAGTGGGTTTAGGTTTTGCATTCACAGGCCAAATGTTACCTGAGAAAACGAGCGAGAGAGAAAAGCTGGATGCTCTGTGTTTAAACTGAGTTGCTTCAGCTCTATGTTTAAACTGAGTTGCTTCAAGAGTTTATCAAAATTTTTAAAAGTAAAATGGTGCATACTGATGTCTAATGAGCACTAGAAAGTAACTGCTAATATATCTAGAGGATTATTCTTGTTAATAAATCCTCCCTTTGTAAACATGTCTTCTAGCAGCATAAATACATCTACACTAATGCATTTGTTAATACAGAAATACCGTAAAAGAAGCCCCAAAAGGCTAAGGGCAAACAAAAGATATGCTCCTAACCAACAATTTCTACTTGAATAACCTGGATACCTATTCCACAATGAACGCCTTACAGAGTAAGACACACACACACACACAAAGATTTAGGTATTTTTCTGCTCGTTTTGAAAGTGTTTACTTTTCAAGTTATCCTAACAGTCACCTAGTTCCATCTGAGGAATTCAACCTAGTTTATGTTAAACACCAAATTAAAGTGACTGTGCTTCTATTAACCTGAGGAGACAAACAGCCAGTTTCCCTCATTGTGAAGACAAGTCAATTGTTACACCAAGTAGTTAGCTTCAGTTAAATGAATTTTTGACAACGTGGTCTTTATAAGATCTTAGAAAAGTTGCCAGTTGTTGTTGTTGTTATTATTATTATTGTTATTATTGTTATTATTATTTACTACCATTACTGCTACTAAGCATTAGGCATTAAGGAACTGGGGTGAAATGTAAGATATAAGCTTTATATCTTCCCTTTTCCAATGTCTCAGGGATCTACCACAATTACTCTGTTACCATCTTGGATGTATCCTAGGCAAAGAAGAGAAATGGTGATATCATCAGAACCAAGTAATTCCTATATCCTGTCTGAACTGAATATTTGTGCTTACTTCTCACAGGTAAGTTGAGTTTCACCCTCCCTTTTTATTTACGTATAGTTCTTTTATGAGCACCTGCTTCAACTGACCAAGACTCTGTAAGAAATATCCAATGAGGCAAATAAAATCGCAGTGTACAGAATGCAACCTACTTCTTTGGCCATAACACCCGATCCCCCCCAGGCTGTGAGCAGATCATATGCCTCATTTATTACTTATACTTAATCCTTCAGCTACTGACTACCGAGCTGTTTCCAGTTATATCAACTCTGAAACAAATTCTTGGTAGCCCTTAAGCCCTCATAATGCAGTGTTAACAATAGGAGTTATGCATCACTACCGAAGAAACCACATTATTCAATGACACGATTTTCCAATTTTCAAATGTATTATCAAGAAACCAACCCTGCGTGCTCACAGTGCTTGGCATCTGTGGGATTTCACATTTGCAGTTCGCTCTACGGACATTAATAGTCAGTGGTTGTGCCTGATCAGTTATCAACATTCTGTCACCATAGACTAAACTAGCCCTTAACACTCATCTTGAATTGTCTCCTCTTTGGCCTATGAAATGGTTATCTTGTTGCTGGCAAAAAAAAAGAAATTAAGAGGAAGATAAAATCGCCATCTCGTATTCGTATCACAGAATCAGAGGATGCCCAAGGTTGGAAGCGACCTCTGGAGATCATCTAGTCACCCCGCTCAAAGCAGCGTCAACTACAGGAGGTTGCTCAGGATGATCTTTATAGTCACGGCAAAGAGGGAAAGAAATTAAGAGGAAGATAAAATCGCCATCTCGTATTCGTATCACAGAATCAGAGGATGCCCAAGGTTGGAAGCGACCTCTGGAGATCATCTAGTCCAACCACCCCGCTCAAAGCAGCGTCAACTACAGGAGGTTGCTCAGGATGATCTGTATAGTCACAGAGGGAAAGAAATGCCTTTTCGATTGCACGGGACAAAAATCTGCAGCAAGGCGCAGCTGAAAGGTCACACACAACCTGCTTGAGTATGGGATCTTCTGAGCTCAGTTGCCTGTAACCTTGACTTCTCATTATGCAACAATTAAGAAAACAGAAGGGATGTGGAACAGTTTACTGCTTTTCATGTAGTTCGTTTGTAGTCATACCTTGAAGCCAAAAGGGCAAGTGCACTGATAAAACTCCACCGGGTCGTTGCTGCACGTCCCATTGTTCTTACATGGGTTGGAGAGGCAGGGGTTGCACTTGGACACAACGCTGATATCCACTGGTTCTGGAAAGGCAGAACACAGAGTATTAACAGAGAACTGGATTACAAAATTAATATTTCCCTCACTCGAACACACGTTTTTTTTTTTTCCTAATGCAGTATTCACCTTCCGTTGGCACAAACACACACGCTGTGGGTGCCGCTTTAGACAACACTACAGGATTCCCAGGGATCAGAAAGGATTTAAGTACTTAAATTGAGTGCTAGGCAGGTCTCAACGATGCTTATATTCTCCTGGATATGCAAACATCAGCTCTGAAAAAACACGTTGGGAATCTCCAGAGAGTGGGCTTATATATACGATTTTCAGCAATTTTTCCTTCTCTCGGTGCTGGAAATTCTGCAATAGCAACCTCTAGGGAACTATAACATGACATTTCTATGGCTGGTAACAGGAATGAAAGTGCAGATGCAACAGCAGAAATAAAAAACACACGTAAGAAAGATTTAGTGTGAGGTTTATGGGAATATTTAGGTGCAAAGTGTTTTACCATCCTTAATTTTAACAGAGTTCAAAACTTATTTTATTCCTGTTCTGTCCAGAAGAACAATTATCAACATTCGGCTATCTTGGCAAAATGCAACAAAGACAATTATGCAAAGATGTAAATGTGTGCAGGCAAATACACATAGCCATATTTAAACCGTTTAATAAACCACATTTTCTAGCAGCACTCTTCCAGAAAAGTAGTGAAGTTAGTGGGAGAGCAGGATCAGGAACACAGATCCAAACAACATTGGGTACATTTGAGGTACCAAGCCAATAAATATTTTACCACTGAGATTTTATAGGAAGTTAATTTAGACATTTCTACCTACCGTTAAAAAAATTGCGATTCTGAAACGGCTACATTTCAAATATTAATGAGTTAATAGCTTTTACACATAAAAAATAAACCCTAACACTTTAAAGGGGCTTAAATTATATCAGGCAGTAAAGACCCTAAAATAGTTTTACTTCATTTTTAAGGAAACACATTTTGAAATAACTTAAAATTGGTCAGAAGTGGGCAGAGAACTTCTGGTTTTGCATGAAAAATGACAAGGAGTAAATTGTGAAACAACCTGAAAGAAAAGAATCTTACACTTGGTGTTAGACAGAAGGTAGAGGAAGGCTACAAAACCAGGGATGAAAAAATCCCTTGCAGTCCAGGATTTGCTTTGGACTGGGCTGTATGAGGTATAAACCGTCGTTACTAACTTCACATACGTCCACAGCACCAACGGGGGGTAAGAACAAGACAGAAATGGGGAGCAAGGAGTCTCAGTTGACAAGCACGTGCAATGTAAAGGCTGTATCCGTGTGGGGCGGTGTTATCAGGGCCACTGATTGCAGGGTGCAACGTGCAATGATGAGATAAAAATACAAAAGAGGTAACAATTCCAAAAACGGAAGTAAAAGACTGTTGTCGTCCTCTTCTGTCTTCACATTTATGTGTAACTAAATGCCATATATGTTTTCAACTTGGAGTTAGAACAGCAAGAGGAAATAACATCTGGATTTCTGGCACTGACAGGACAGAATGCAGCACATGTGAGCTACTTTTGTCTTGAAGGTAGAGCATATTAACAATATACCAAAGTAGCTCTGCAGAGAGCACATGGGACAGGCAGAAGTGCTGATCTTCTTGATTTAGAGGTCACTAAGCCAGCATTTTCCCCGATTATTTATTTATTTCATAATACACATGCATACATTTTCCATTTATTCCTATGGCATAGATCAAAGCTAATCAATGTAGAAGCTAATAAGAACAGTGTTAGTTCCTAGCAGTTAAGTAGTTCATTAGTTTGCCCTTGTGGATTTGATTTATAAATCCATATAGCAAAATGCCCTCGGCCCAGCACATTCCTTTCCTCTACTGCATAAGCTAGCAGGGCAATTTAATAAAAAGCAGAGCTGAGTTTGCATGACTTGCACATTACATACTTTTATTTTCTTGGCTCTGCTGAGACATAACCTTCTGCTCCGTCACGGGCTAAAAATGTAATTTCAACAAGAATAAGTTAAACTCTTCTTTTGCATGTAAAAGTTCCTGGGGGTCACAGAGGACATCCACGCACTACTTTAAACAAGTATCTCAAGGTACCAATCTCAGCATGGTGAGCGCAGGCTTTCAGGGAGAGGAGGGGGTTCAGCCCACCCTGAGCCCCGTGCTAGCAGGACCTGAGCTATACCCAAATCTACACAGGCAGATCCTTGTGCTCGCTGCGTCACCCCATGGACAGTCTTGTTCTTCTGCTGAAAGGCACATTTAAAGGTGCTTTCCAGCCCAACACATTCTGTGATTCCAGGCCACAGTTCCAGCTCAGCAATGAGTGATGCAGCTCCAGCCTGAGGGCAAACCTGCACTTGACGCTGTAATAAATCTCGTTGCTTTACCATAAAAGAACATCCTGACGTCCATACACAATAGCATGAGGCATTGGATCTTAATCATGCACATGGAAAATGGGTTCAGTCACTGGTTTTCAAAATATACGTATGGTGATGAGAAAAGGTGCATTTTTCTCCAGTATACTGCCATGGATCCAAGCCATCAACAGTTTCTTCTTGTCCGAAGTCCACCTCCAAATCAATGCTTTTTTTTTCCCTTTTCTATTCAGATAAAGTGAGCATGGAGACAGCTGGGACAGTAGAAAGCTGACCATCTTTCTAGTGCACCAAATTAATATTTACACAAAAAACATACAGCTGTTTTCAATAGTCTGGATCATAGGTTTACTTATCTCTTGCCTAAAAGTTGCTTGCTTAGTTTTGAGAGAAAGTAAATGTAACTGTTGATGTATCACAGTTTTAGAATGAGGACGTCACCCAGCTTCTCTTTCTGGACTAGTCTTCAGACCATGTTTATTATGTAAATATGATCATTTTCGTTTCGCTTTGTGTGAACAAGCACATTACTTGGTATTTTCAGTCTTTAGGGTATATTTGTACTTCGCATTTGAGAGACTGTTATAAATTCTGTAGTTCTGATAGAGTTCTGATAGTTTTGAGACTGACATTTCCAAGTAACTAAATTATAAATTTACAGTTATTAAAAATATATGTGAAAGGCTATAAACTTCAGCTCAGGCTTGGAAACCTGTGTTGTAAACCCATCTCAACACCATCGCTTATTTGTTCAGCAGTTTAATCCCAGCCTCTGTAAAACCATGCTGCCAAGCAGTACTGCAAATGTGCACGGCACTCAGAGGCATAAAAACAGGCTTTACCCCTCATTTCCATTTCAAGAGAGGCTACTGACCCATCTTTTCCACTACAAATATAGCTCTATCTTCATGTACTTGCTGGTAACCTGAGCAAATCTCTAAAACACGTTTTGCAACAAAAACAGAGGTATATGCTAATCTACACTCAGTCATATGCTACTAAATATAAAGTAACATCCACAAGAAAAGTTTGCTCTCATCACTTATCCCATTCTACTGTAGCCGACTCCCATCATCCCAAAATCATTAATAGCTGCAACTCAACTTTCCTGACTGAACATACACTATTCAGACACCAAACCTCTTCTATAATCTACAGCTTCTGATACAGAGCTGATGAGGAAAGTTTTCAGATCTTCAGATGAAAACATACTTTTGGTAAATATTTGCTTTCCAGAAGAATTCTCAGTTTTCAAGTAAACATACATAATAAGTGGAGTGCTCTATATTTTTTAAATAACCCTCATTTTACCAAAGTTTTCTGGGGTAGGTAGAAGGGCAAAACCAATGTATTTGCTCAAAGAAGATCAATCAACATCCTATATGCTAACTTGCCATTATACAATCTGGCGTGAGCAACAGGAATACTAACACTTCCCAAGTTTGCTGGTTTTCCTTCCAGGTGGCTGCGCTTTGTGGAAGAGAACCCTTGAAAACGCAACTCAAATGTAATGTGACAACTCAGAAAATGAAAGCCAAACCCAACTCCCCTCCTCGTGCCTCAGACTCACTTTAAAACCAAGCAGTTCCCAAGAGCATGAAAATAAAGCGCTGTACATGAGGAAAAGCAGCGGGACAGGACAAAGAGCCTCCCGGCTTGCTCCTACCTTTGCACTGGAAGTGGTGGGTTGGGGTGGTGAGCAGCAGCCTGTCCACCATGGCCTCGGGGCCGCTGCAGCGGGCGATGCCCGGCTCTTTGTAGCCTGCCTTCACCCACTCGGAAAGCCAGCGGAGGCTGCAGTCGCAATGCAAAGGGTTGGTACCCAGAGCCCTGGTGGTGCAAAGCAATTAACAGCAGTTATTTCGGCTTGTGAGGAAATGCGACGTCCCTCATCTCCCTGAGGCACGTTCTGGTCTACACTTTTACAGACATGCTCTACTTCAAGATGTGGGAAAGGTTTTTTTGAGTATTTAGGAAGTCTTTTGGATTTATGCCCTCTGTTATTCCCACTCTTTTCCTTTCTTCCCATCATCAGTTACCGAGGTTGTATAAACACCCAACAACAAATCACTTCTTCAAACAACAAATCACTTTCTCAAACAATTGTGCTCGAGCAATTTCACCAGACGTATTGCTTTTATCACATTGAACACATTGGCTTCTTTTATTTAAGCTTTTGTGAGCATATTCTATCGGTGAATCGCGTAATTTAGTTGGGCTGTGACGATCCATGCTAATGCCTCACAACTAGGGAGCCCTGCTTTCAAAACTGCAGCCTGGTGTCCACTTTGTGGCTTTGAAACATATTTGCTGGTTAACCCATCACTTGAGTTAGGTTTCTGTGGTTGGAGTAGACGTGTTCACACAGTAAAATTCTAATTCATGGAATTTTTTCACCGTTCACGGAGATATATCCAAAATAAACCAAACTTTTTTTACCTTAAATTTAAGTGCTGCCTTGTCTCGTTAATACTATTTTTTTCTCTTAAAGAAATTGTCTTTTCAGGCAACCAACGAATTACAAACAAAGTCCAGATTTCAGAATGTGAGTTTAAAAACAATTAATTTTTGAAAGTGTGAAGAAATGCATGTTGAAAGTTTGAATTTCTTTTGCTGAAAGTAAATGTAAGGCTTTAGCTGTACAACACCTGAATTGCCATGGGCAGAAAATTAACAAAAATAAAGATTAGCAAAGGGAAGAGGTACTAAACAAACCAATAATTCAAATTGGGTTTTAGACTTTATTATTTCTGCGTATGTTGTAAACTATTTTTAAGATGGTATTTTAAACTCAAGCTTCTTTCAGATAAAAACATATCAGGATATTAAGATAGAAACCTCAGTAAATTTGTTGATACATTTCTACTGGAGTGACTAATGAACTCACTGTGCCCTAGACAGATTCATAATGAGAGTTCATAGGTTCAAACCCTGTCTAGGGCTCATTCATCAAAATTAAATGTGTACTGCAGCACAGTATTAAAAAATATCCATCCACTCCCTCTGTAAATCCATTGCTTACAATGGAAAAAAAACTACTGGGTTGACTTTTTGACCCTGTAACTGTGATCAACGGGCTCACTTGTCCAAGGTCAAACAAAATGCAGCAGTGAAAGCTGGACTGAGAAATTAACTTCAGTGTTGAGCAACTGCCATGTATAAAAAGGGAGTGGGAAGACAAGGAAAAGCTAGTTGCCGTTAATTAATCTTTATAAACTACATTAGAAATAAAGCTGCTCTATATATACTAGTAATTGCCAATAATATGGTCGTACAGCTGCAGAAATTATCATACGTATCCTTCCATTCTTTTGTTTGTGGTGCTGGTTTGGTTGGGTTTTTTTCCCCTTCATTTCTAGGAACTGGAGTGAATTCTTGTATTCTCGTTCAGGAGTTCTAACATGCTTTCTCTATTTATTTGCCCATTATAGCAAATATTTCCAGAAGGTAAAAATATCTTCTGCTGCAATGAAATACCACCATCAGCATTTTCAAAAGGTTGTGCAGATAGTTGTTTTACACTAAGCAGACATTTCTGTTTTACACTTTGCAATAAGATGGGTTTTGGTGGGGTTTTTTTTGAAGGCAACTTAGAATAAAGTCAACTAAAGTAAGTCTAGCCACGATAATGCTGGAAACAAAGGAGGGGACAGCTTATTACTATATGTAATGAACATAAATTTGAGTAAAGGAAATTTGGTGCACGTCTTCTTTTAGGCTTCAGCTATGGAAAAAGCGACTGAAGCATCTAGATCTTGGTTTTGTTCCAATTACAGACCAATTTAAAGCTATTACAAAAGACCCTGACTAAAATCAATAGTTTTGTCTACGCTACACAAATACGTTTTTGCAATTCTAAATGTTAATTTGATAACCTTAAGACCCTCTTTCCCCCAGCCAAACTGTACTGACGTCTGGTACAGCCAGCTTTCTCCAGCCATAATACCTGTCCCTACCCATGGCCACACAGCTTGCAAATTTAACACAGTATTTTGTTCTCCCATGCATTACGAGTTTCAAGAGTAGCATTTTGTATCATTTTTGAAATTATTCCAAGTGCATGCTTCCTCCTTGAAAATACCAGGAAGAGCTCAAAAGGAATTTATTTCCAATTAGGCATGACTTCGTTTGAATAAGCCCAGCTTTTTCTGGCATGCGAAGAGCAAAATCACTGCGGTTGCTCAAAGTTTCAGAATCTTCTTTGAGAAACTGGAGAGCACAACTGCGCTGTAAAATTCAATTGTTCAACTGTGCAAATTACGCCCCAGACAGGTCTTATTTATTTTATGGATCCTATTTATTACTGTTCATTTGAGCTTTGTGTATTTTACATTTCTGGCAGCACGTATATCTAAACAGATAGACTGCGGCGATTGTACTGGGCCAAAGGGGTTTTTATCACTCCCAAAGGTGAATGGTTTACCCAGGAAAATTGGATCTGCACTTCATTTAAAGTAAACCCTGAGGAAAATCCAAACAAATGGAGCATGCTATGTTTATCTCTTGAGTTCTAAAAATACCCTCAGAAGCCAGATTCCCGGTATGGAAGGTGTCACCACGCTTCCAAAAGGAGGTGCAAGGCTTCAGCTCAGGGAGACTTTAACTCCAAAACAACTCAAGAAATGACTTGACTGTACAGGAAACATGAAGAAGAAACACATTTGTGCAAAATGAAGCTTTTCTCTAACTTAGACACCAAGGCGTAAGCTTGAAAGGGCGAAGCTTATTTCTCAGCTGAAGATGAAATTGCCTAAGTTACTCACTTCTGGTTTCTGTCCCCACCGATCTGAGATACCTTCATTTTTTATTGTCCAGAGAGAGAGACTGAGGCAGAAAGCTGTTACACAGAAATAAACAGTGCAAGGACATACTTGCTATCCAGAAAATATGTAAATATGAACGGAACCTTATGTTCTGGTGGGCATGTTTAAAGTTGCAAGGAGGGAAATGGAGAGGTAAAACCTACGTTAAATGCACACACATCTGATCACACGTCTCAACGTGGGCGTACACCAACATCGACCCACGTGCACGAGGGCAGCATCAGGGCAGAAAATGCCCGTATCAGCTCGGGAAATCAGTCACTTCACAGAATGACCAAGACCCACTGAACTCTCTGATTACTTGATGACAGTAATCAAGAAATATGCTACACAAGTACTTTTCCTTACATCTGCTGCCTAAAAATAGGAAGCATCACACGTTATCTCAATGAAAAAAAGGATTTTCATTTCTTTTGGCACCAACTGTTACACTTCAGGTTTATTTTGTAATAACTGCACCTATTTCTGCAGTAATAACTGCAGTTCTTTCATCAACTGAACTGCATTAAAAAACATCCTGGACCTCTATCAATACAATAGTAATTTCTGTAAATATCTGAAATGTCTAATAATTTTTGCAAATTACAGAATGAAGTATTAATGCTGTGAAATGACCCATTCCCATACAATTAAATATATGTCTGAAACAGTAATTCATCAACACGTTCATATACTGACATTTAAGTATGCAAAACATATGACACTTATTAAGCAAAGAATTCACATTTGCTTAATATTTGCTCTTTGTGGGAGGTTTCCTGTCTCACTCTCAAACCATAACACACTCTGCATTTCACATAGACAACGCTGAAAGAAAATCTTAAACACAAAGTCCACAGAGGAGGAAACTGTCACATTTGCTCATTTGGTTTTCCTTAAGAAAATATTTTGGTAACTCATAACAACAGGTTCTAGTATTTTTATTATTTTTTTTTTATTTCCTTTGAACAGATGCACTATGATTATCCAGGCAGAATATGGAAACTAAGCAGTAAAAACAGCAAACCTCCACAACCTTAAATTTATAATAATATGTGCTGGTTTATAAATCTGAAACTGTCAATCAAGCCGATGAACCCAGTCAGAAATACTTACAGATGGGACAGGGATACCAGGTCACTGAAAGAACCTTCAGGAACACTGGAAATATCGTTTCCATGGAGTGTCCTGGAAGAAGGGAGAAGCAGGATGGTAACAAAGCACAGTGTTTTATTTGTGCCCAATAATTGAAGAAGGTATTTAATTTCGTTTCCTTGAGAGTTCCTACGAGCTTCACAACTCATGAGCTTCCATGCTTTATTACTTCTACTTCTAGATGTTGGCATTTCAAATAATGATACAATTGGAATGGCTGGTGACTAATGTTTTAAATTAAAAAGTTGACATATCTATTTAAGCTATTAAAAGTGCATTGATGACAAGCAGACCCTCACATACAGACCTGTCGTCTTCTACAAAATCCCATTAGCTGGAAACATAGAAAAAACAGAACAGGGAAAATAGGAGCTGTGAAAGTTAAATTAAATATTGACTTCAGAGGGTTCCTAGGAGAGAACAAGGGTCCAGGAGGGCAAACACAGCTGCACTTTCATGCTCTAATTTCCCATTCTTACAGTAGGAAATACCTCTTTGTGTGGTATTTTTAAAATCCCTTTGACAAATACATTTATGCTACCACGGAAAACACTTGAAATTAGTTGGCTTAGGCCATGATTCACTCTGCACAAGGAAACTAACGTTTTTCTTGCAAAAGGGTTCTACACTGTTTCAAGGACAATTTAAGCAGCCACTTTATCTCTTTTCTAAGAAATATGTTTATGTGTGTGTTACACAACCAAGCCTAAATGGCAAGATTTTTCTTGCAGCTTGTAAAGCACAATACTTGTATTGAAAGTGGCAGGCACAAGAGTAAAAAAAATCATTATTTACAGTTATGGTTTTGATTGCATTTGCAACCAAAGGACTTGATGCAAAGTGGGCACCACCATCAGAGGCTGTGGCAGACAGAGAAGAGCAGAACTTCTGGTAGCACCAAAGCTCTGGTCAGGCAGGAAAACAGGCAGCAATAAATGAGTGTGCAGGAGGGCACAGGGTGCTGGGAGTGACAAATGCATAAAAACTATCCAGCAAACACACCAGAAGACACACAGCCATGTAAGACTTTGTTTTATAAATAAATAAAATCAGCTGTTCAGCTGCTGCACCCTCTGCCTCAATAGATAAGTATCTGGCAAAAAATAGCACAGAGAAAAATATTTATAATTTATTCTAACCTTTCTAGTTTGCATGCCACTGAATATACGTTTCCTACTTCACATAGTAACAGAAAGAGCTTGTAAGGAGCCAAGAGGAGTCAATCAGCTGGATGCCACCAGACTTTTCTTAAGGAAAAGCTGGTAGAACACTTGCAAAGGAAAAGGACATCATTATTTGAAAAATAATTTTTCTTTTGCACTTCTCCCCTGAGCTCGTTCAGTTATAGCAAACTGCTGTATTCTTTATGCCCTCTTCCCCTGGTCTGGGAATTACTGCCACTGCTCAGACGTGGCAGAAGAGGGTGGTGGAAAAGAGAAACCTACTGTGCGTCACTTTTGTGGCAGCTCTTACCCGCAAGTCATTTATTTTCTAATTTACCTGGTGATTCATGGAACACAGCAATCACAAACTAATTTTTTTTATTTCTGTGACTGTAGACGTTCTGGAAACAGCGCATACTGAGTTTATTTCAAACAAACCAAACATCTGAGCTCATGGAAATACAGAGATGAAAACAAAAGTATCTCTTTTTGCATCCTTTCTTCCCTATCATCCCTATAAGCTTCACCGAGATCTACACTTTTTTTTACGACGCCTTATAACTCTTACAAATTTAACTTTTACACACTGCCTTACTCCAGCACACACACAGCGAGGAAAGATAAACTTGCCAGGGAAAGTCCCACCTTGTCCTGTCTTCCATGAGGCTGGGTCCTGCCATGGGGCTGTGAAATACGTGAGCACAAGCCATGTTGCCACCACCACGTTACGCAGCCACAGGCTCTGTCTCAGCATATCGCCAAGTTTTTCTACAGAGCACAAAATCACCCCAACTACAGCCAGGTTATCCTGCTGGCATCTCCCTCCAGCTCTGGATGCCGTACACCAAAAACTTCCCATCCCGACACCCTGATTCTGAAATTTTCTTTTAAGTGTACCTAAGTTTTGGCTATTAATAACACTACTTGGCATGTGGACCTCCAAGCAATTAAATCAGAACAGGAAGGATATGAGCTTCCACGCAGTAACTCCAGATAAAGCACACTCACTGACTGTACAGAACGAGCAACTGACTGACCCCACAGCTATTAAATAAGGAGTATTTTTGTTGGTATGAGGATACAAGATCAGGTCTGGTCAAAAACTTATCATCAAAATGTTCCTCCCTTCAAGTAGATGGGCATATTTAAACAAGCAGCCACTCATCAGCTTATAGTCTGATCTTTTAAACTTCCTAAAGATTTTCTCTGAATTTTCTCTGATTTTCTCTGAACAGACAGCAGAACTTCTCTTTATCTTCATGTCCTAGCAATTATGTTTATTCTGTGAAGGGGTTCATTTTCTTTCCTAGATATCTTGGAAACTTCTTCCAAGAGAAGCTGAAGAGCAACAAAGCCATTTACCTGTAAGAAGCTAAAACCATTGAAAACATAAAACTATCCAGAATGAACGGCTTGAATATGTATATCAAATATTGAGGTATGTTTATAGATGTAAATGCCTGCATTTTAATTAAAAAATCATGTCAGCAACACCCTCACTCATGCAGCTAAAATGAAATGATAAATTCTAAAAAAACTTAAAACCCCACAATAATAAATAGTGGCAAGAGACTTCAACAGTGCAACAAAATCTTTTCTTTTTTTTTTTTTGTCTGGGATCAACAACAGGGAGATATCTCTGTACCAAATGGTCCAGGAAAAATCTTAAACAATCGGACACACACTGATGTGTGTGTTCTCCCTCAAAAGCACAACTTGTAGATAACCTCTTGTCTGAACATCAGTAAACAGCAGGGGTAGGAATTTAAGGTGATGTGGATCTCCTCTGAGAGTCTTGAAATAAAAACCTTGTTCTACACGTAAACTCACTAGTTTATTACTTTGTCCTCAGGTGAGCAAGTGATCTAAATGTATCTGTATGGGTTAGGGATTTTTGGGCTGTTTTTTCTTTCAGTAAGTGTTCCCAAGTCCTGCCTCCTAACCCCGTGTCTCACAGCACCAGATCACTGTGAACACAAAGGGGATGCTGTTTCAGTCAATGGTGCTCTGCCCTGTAAAGGCAGAAATGTGGCAAAAAGCTTGGCTGAGCTTACAGAGCCAAAAAATTGGTTTCATGAATGTGCCTGAAGAGTGCAAGTGCTAGCTTCACCATCAGATGTATTAATGAGCTTTGAGTTGCAGTAAATATCCATGAGTTTTCAGTCAAAATATTAGTAAAACACTCTGTAGCTCATTTTTAATATTTCTTTTTTTTAAATACAACATAGAAAATTGTTTATTGATCTGAGAAAATATTTTTGTTTCTCAACTTTGCCTCTCAAGTCAGGAAACAATGTCAGAAGATACAACGTCATACAACAAAAATAATCTCTAGAATAATCAGTCCAGGTCTACCCGAGAGTTCGAATATTTACAATTACTTTATCTCAATCTCAGCTTTTTAAATGTGTTTACATTTAGCTTCTAAAAAGATTAGCTTTGGAAAAAAACCCAAAAAACTCAGACTAAAACAAACCCACAATTTTTCACTGCAGCTTCAGTGCAAAAACCTACCGATACCAACTTTTGCTCATCGAAAAAATTCTTGAGGCTCTCTGTTGCCATTGCTCCCCAGTGCACTTCGGCTGCTGTTGTGGATAAGCTGTGTGAAGACTGAAGATTAAAGGCCTGATTGTGTAAACACTGATATTTATTCAGGCTTAAACAGAAACATGTTGACTCTACAGTTTTCTCAGTTGAGCTTGTGCTGAAAAGTGTAAGAGAGAGAGGGCAGAAGCGGAGCTCTGTCAAAGATCAACTTGATCATGCATGTATGATTATTTCGATTTTCAAGTACATATTTATTTATCATGGAGGCAAAAAAGTAAACATAGGGTATCTGGAAGACACTGAAGCTTGTATGAGCAGGATCTGCTACCTTCGGAGGCGTGCACAGCCAAAGGTAACAAGATCTATCCTCTTTATATAAAAATAAAATAAAAATGTGGAAATTGTTTTGCTGATGTTTCCTCTTTTAAACTCCTCCGAGAATATGGATAATAAATCACTGACAATAACAGATTGCACACTGTCACTCAGGAGCCATTTTCTCTCTGGAGAATTGGTTTTTAATAACAACATGGATGACACATGGCCAAAGCTGTAGCTGATACTGGAGTTTTGTGAGCCATAATAAATCAAATCAATCGGGAGGCTTCCAAATGCAGGGAGCGGAGGATGAGATTTCCATTTAGGCTCCATTTCACTCGTGCTGCTCTGTGCAAGGCAGGGCGGGCTTCTCCCTTGAAGGAGGAAGCCTTTTTTGTCAATTTGATTAGCAGAGCATTTGAAAAAGCCAAAAGATAACAATTATTAAAACACTGCCTTTTGTTTCTGCCCGTATGTGGTCTGCAAGGAAGAGTGAGGCATGAGGTGTATCTACACTGTGATTCAGGGTAGAGAGTCCCAAACTAGTTTTAATCAAGCTAGCCTGCATACCAGAAGCGGACTAGAAGATAGCTCCATATGGAAGAATTTATTTGGCCACGAAATGGAACATATTCATCCGTGGCTGGATTTCAGGACTCATGTAACAGCTCAGATGTGACCATCCTAGTGTGCTAGAAATCAGAGTCCCAAAGCCAAACTTAAAACAAAAAATCCAAATTACGTATCTTTCTTGTTTTTGCTACTGAAAACTGGGAATCTAAAGCTGTCTTCTAAGTTAGGAGGTTGAAACCTAAATATCTATTTTGCCACTCAAATACAGTGAAAGAGCTCGGTCAAACAACGTTGTCTTATTGCTTCCACAGTCACATGTCAGCCCCTTAACTCCCTCAGGGAGCCAGTGCACAGCAGCCACTGCTCTTCAGGTTCACAGGCAGTTCTGCACGGGGATGACATCGAATCTTTTTAAAAACAGAAAATGATAATGTGAAGTTTCAAAGCACTCAGGACACATTCTTCAGTTCCTCTGTGCCGACATTTTAGCGTGCCTAAAACAGCCGAGGAGGGGGAGATGCTTGCCACAAGGAACAGGTCCCAGCCCACGCTCGGAGATGGTACCAAGACGATGACTTTCAGAAGAAATTGGAAGCAAATGGTTCAGTCTAGAGAGCTGCTGAAAGCAACTACACGGGAAAGAAAGAACGCAGAAAAGGTCCTCCAAAGAAAGACACTACCCATGGACTTTTCTGAGTGTGCCTCCAGTCAACACAAAGTGAAATTTCATTCACAACTTAGAGACGTTTGAGACAGGCAGCTCAGCATTGCCAGTACCCAGCCACTGGCCTTACTTACTCTTCATTGTAGTATGGGGACTTTCAAGTTACCTTGAGATTGCATTCTTTTAAGGCAGAACCTGCCTGCAGAAATCTCAATTAATAGAAAGTATTCCAAAAATGCACAAGCTGAAGCATCTAATACAAACTTACACAAAAAATATGATCAGGTTTTTCACACAAAGAGAAAAGTCTTTTCCTGTGGAGCACCCAAATATTCTTCAAGTAGAAGAGACACAAACAGACTCTGTGCAGTCTCCTGGAGGCCTGTTCTCATGACAGCTCTTGTCCCTGAACTATCACAGAAAATCCATTCATCCTGCAACTTCGTAATTGCTTCTTCTCAAAGTTTAGCATTCACCTGCTCTAGTCATTACCAGACATATTGCACCTAAGATCAAGTACATTGAAGGTAATCATGTGAAAATATTTATGACTACTGGATCAAGTGAAAGCCATCTGCTCATTAAAAACCTCCCCGTCATCAACAGCATTCTAATCAGCTGCAACTCAGCTGCATCCAAAAAGTGGTACTTACAGCACTCGAAGAGACCTGAGCCCATTGAACGCGTGGACTGGGATGCACCGAAGTCTGTTGTAACTCAGGATGCTGGGAGAATGAGAGAACAGTTACAACACTGTGTTTTCTTTGGTTATTTCACTACTAACTCAACCACAAAGAAGCATGGGAAGACACGTGCTTAAGTAACAAGATATACACTAACTACTCGATGCCTAAGACGATGTCTGAAAAGCAATTACCACTGCTACCAAAATGCTGGAGTACTCACAGCGTTGATAACTGAGTCATGTTGCTGAAGGTGTAATTGGCCAATATGCTTATGCTGTTGTTGCTCAAGTCACTGAGGAAACATACAGAAAATATTGTTTAGATATATTAAAGGAGTAATAAGTGTTCTTTTAAAGATTACGTAACAGCTGCACAGCAAAAAGGTTTAAGCAATTGAAAAGCCACATATAAACCGGTATGTTTTCTAAACAACTTTGAATAAGCTCAGACTCCTCTAAAAAGTCTCAGACTCAAAAATATTAAGGCTTATTTCCAGCATCTAGCCTTCAAAAAACCCAACAGTGAATATAAGCAAAATTTTTGAAGAAGGAGGAATTAATAAATGATACAAGCATGGGTGAATGTTTATCATACCAACTTGCTTTGCAATGTGTTACAGGCATACCATTTACATAGGCTCTTCACACTGGCAGCTACTGGAACAAAATTTCATTTTTCATTCAAAAGAAGTTTTCTAGGTTCAAACAGAACATTTTGTTCTGTTATTGTTCTCCCTTGAAAACCAAAATTGGAAATGTTTCCAATAAAACAGTCTTTTGAAATAGAGGATTCCAGTTTTCCTTCCCTCTCCCCTTTTTTTGGTACCTATATATTTTGTGGGGGTTTTTTTTCCTCCCGAAACACTATTTATGTTCCACCTACAACATAGTGCAGAGTCATGTAATTTTCTTGACATTGAAACTGCGTGTTTCTTACATCAGTGTCAGGTGTTTGAAGGCGGAGAGTCCCTTCGGCACAGCAGTCAGGTGGTTTCCTTCCAGGTATCTGAAAAAAAAAAAGAAAAAAGTCAGATTTGACAATTACACAAACATGGAAACAAGAACTCCTGTCCTCAATCTGCACCAAGAATGAACAAAATACAAAGTCAGTCCCAAGGAAATGATCTTTGATTCATTGCTTTGAAACTACAACAGTTTCTCCTTTTTAAGTGAATTATATCACATGCAAAGCATGATAGTTTTTTACTGTTTTGTTTTGTTTTTTTTTTTAGGACTTGGAAGCAAATACAGGACTTCTCGCCTGCAGCAAATAGAAATGGCTGTTTGGTTCTTCTGTGAGAACAACTGAAGAAGGGGAGAAAAATTGTCTGGCTTGTGCCCTGAACTTAAAGCTGCCTTTACCAAGTTTCTGTAAGAATGCTGAGCGCTCAGTGATTCTGAAAGTTCCTTGTCCAGCCAGAACTGGGAGAGAAGCTGTGCTGCCAGGGCTCTGTGTTGCAAAAGTCTCACTTATTCCAGTGTCAACACCAACATCGACGAGTCTGACGCCACATCTGTTACAGCAGCACCTGCTATGGCACACACACCCTCCTTACCTTTCCTTTCCAAAGTATGCCAGCACAGGAGGAAAATTTGGTGCAAACTGAAGACCAAAGACCAAGTTCTCTTTGAATACAGCCTCTTCCTACAAGCATTAAGTGTGTTTAATAAAACAGCTTGTGTTTCCAGTGTGGAAGTTACCTGAGACACCACTGAAGGTGTCTCTATCCAGACATATGCACAGTAGAGCTAAAGCCTTTTTGAGATAACCCTACGTCCTCGTATGGTCACACAGTGCTGCACTGTGCAGTTTTTCTCCACTGAAGAAACATGAACATCCAGTAACCAAGGCAAAACCTTTGACAAAATACAGTACTTTGCAAAAGTTTGCCCCGAAGAGAGCACAGGTACTCAAGACTCCACAGCTGACCTGTGGTAGCAATGGGATGTGGGGCTTTTTCTGTTTATTACAGAATAATAGAGCCACAGCTGGAATTCTTTTCTTTAATCCCGGCTTTTGGGTGAAACTGCATTCCTGGAAGATATCAAAGTCATAAGGCTCCAATAGAGACTGACCACTGTGGTGCCGTGACACTGTCAAGGTGATCCTCCAGACATCTGCCAGAAGCCATATCTACCCAGGAAACAAATCCAACCTCCTCAGAAAGTGCTGTGTAGGAGGAAGGCATTCCTCCCTCCACAGGTGAGAATAAAATATAAAATTATATTTCTTTTCCTTACAAGATACATGGGGGATTTTTCCTAAGGTAGACATGGGGCAATGCAATTGATGTGGTATGTTTTGAAAGATAATCAAGCGTAGTCAGGAAATGTAGCCCACAGACACCAGAACACTCTACTGCTGAAAATACAAACCAATAATCATGTTAAGAATTTTTATCCCACATATACAATTTCCCTTTCTTCGGCAACAGATTTATTATTCTGCATTTACTATAGCAAACAACAATATTAATAGATTATTTCTGTGCTGTACGTTCCCTCTCTACATTAATTGTAACAACACAGAGATATTTGTGTAAACTAAATCCAAGAAATTTTTCCCACGTACTTTATTTTTACATCATTTAAAAATAAAAGCTATAAACACTAACAGAACTTCTTACATAACAACATTTCCTAGCTGTCACTTTCCCCGCTCCTTTTTCTGTTTCAGCATAATGCCCTCTCACCATTTTCTGCTGCCTCAGCTCTCTTTTCAACTAAATTGCTCCAACTAAACTGCCCCAGCCTCATGGTTATCCATTCTGCCCCAGCCTCACGGTTATCCATCAGCGTGGAGTGACCTTCAGGCATGTGCTGGAGCTGACCTAGATCCTGCCAGGATTAGGCTGGACAAGTGGGGCTACAAGCTTCTGAATTTTTAACCAAAAAAGCCTTCCTTAATGAAAAAAAAACCCAACCAAACAAAAACCCCCTTCTGAACAAATCAGTCTTTCCATTCACAAAGACCACTAGCATGGAGTGACAGTGCTGCACAGCAAACAGATGGCCCTTGCAAAGGAGTCATTTATTACGTATTTGGAAGCTAAATACGATTTTCCTTTAGGAAAAGAAACTCAACTCTTGCAACGTGTTAAAGACGTCAGAAATATGTTTTCAAGATATTCTCTTGTTAATCCCAGTACGAAACAGCCTGCAACTTGGATAAAACGATGATGGCTAGCCAAGGTTGTTCCCCCCATATTTTGCTTTCTGGTGCAATCAAAAGTCGAAGGCACACATTTTTAATGCAGTGCTTCACTATTCAGACTAACATAGACATGCAGACCCCTGGAGTTCAACTCCCACAAAGGAAGTGCTTTGAACAGCCTCAGATTCATACCGAAAGTCATCTGACAGTTATATAACCGTGCTTGCAGAAAACTGCAATACTTACACCAATGGTATAATAGCCGAACAAACACAATTTTACACTGAAAAATTACTGATAAGATACCTCTCATGGACACATAAGAACAATTCACCACCATTAAACTTCTCACCGCGTCATACCATTGGCAGTGGCAGTATTTTCTAAACAGATGCTCGAGAGGGCTGGCAGCTGGACATAATGAATAAAAGAATTATTCCTGAGGGTGAAAGCGCAGAGCCCAGTTACATTTTACTGTTTTGTTTTGTGTATGTATGTATGTATGTATGTATGTATGTATAAATAAATAAATAAATAAATAAACAAATAAATAAAATGAAGGAAGCTACAGACCCCCTGCCCAAACAAAACAAAATAAGCCATAACAGAATGATGTGGAGGGAAGACTGTATTTTTAATTCTTTTCCATCCCTAGCCAAAGGAAGATGATTCTATGTACACGGCATCTGCTATGCAAAGAAATTCTGGCATGAATGAAAAAAATGCATTTTTAATTTCAATGCTCAGAGTCCAGTTATTAACACGGAGACAGTCAGAGTCAAGAGTGGGTGTCAGCTGCCTTAATACAGACACACTGACTGGTATCCAAACCAGCCTCATTCCTTAACTCCTCTAGACTCTCTAGTTTAAATTGCAGTTTGGAAATTGTTTTTTACCCCATGAATGCTGCTGGGAATCCTGAAGTCTCAGCAATGACTTGTAACCAATGAGCAATTTCCAGAGCCAAAATTGAAAAAAAAACCCCCAAACCCAAACCAAACCCATGTGTTCGCATTCTCACAGAACACCAGCAACTACCTACCAAGAAAGGCTTCTTCTAAAACAAAACCAAGTGCTGGAGATGAGGCACTTGCCGGCTCTTGGAGCCCAGCGCCTGCAGCAGCCTCGGGGCTCATCCAGCACCTTCCCCACACGCTACCATCACACATAAAAAATTCAAAATGATGCATAAAAGATGACAGCTGTTCTTCTTCCAACTTGTCTATTTTTGTACTGAAACCACTCGGATTGGAGGTGATATAACCAGCGCAAGGTGCCAGAGCATCATGTAACGATTTGAATCACTTGGAACCTTTTTTGTACCGAAATGTCTATTCAACCATAAAGTCAAGCTCATGGCAGCAATCTGTGCTAGGAGAGAAACTGGAGAGAGAAATCAGTGCACAGGCAGTAATTGAAAAGGCACAAAGCCTTCCCTTTAATTTCTTTATTTCGTATAGAATGTTACATTACAAAAAAAAGATGATACTTGACAATTTTATGCAGCTCTAAAATTACGTTGTTGTCTAAACTTTTTAATGCAGACGCCTCAAAATTTTCGGATACTGGGTAACTTTCATTGCCTAAAAACGGTGGTCTAGAAGGGAACTGGACTGTGAAAGATGAATCATCCGCGAAGCATGAATTTTAAAGAACTTCAATTACAGTTTCTTGCAAAGAAGCAAAATTCAAGTATCCATCTAGGTACAAATCTGGATCTTGAACTTCCTTAAGTTTTGCCAAATAGGGACTTCAGATTTTGGTGCATTTAACCCACAGGTCTGACACACAGAAACATGGCTGTGTTTAAGAGAAAATTGAAGGCCCTAAAGTCTCTACTGGTGCTAAAGTCACCTTTCTGTATATACTTCATCAGTCATTGAACACATTATTTGATAGTACTGATATTATTTATTTTTTCTAAACTACAAGATTTGAAGTGATTTAACTCCTTTATTTTAGCTGTAACTAAAATATCCTTCTTACAGAACTATCCATTCTTTCAATGGGAGAATTTTCCTCTGCAGTGAATTAAGCAGCCTGTAAAACACATGACACAGGACCATGTAAGCCTAAGCTTTGATCTAAATTGTTTCTCCTTCATTATGAAAAGAAAATTCACTGAAGTCACTGTTAAGGGTCAGTGTTTATGACAGTGCGGATTGCCAGACAAGCAAAATAATTTGCATTCTCAGGCAGATGATCTTCCTCAGATGTCCCCCTTCAGAGTTATCCCTTTGATCAACAGCAATACAGGCATATTGAAAAATGGCACTAAATTACTACAATATTCTACACCGATCATAACTAACAGCTTAGAGCACACCTACTGCAACAATTCACATGGCCCAGGTATGTTTAGCCACAAGCAAAGAGCAACCACAAGTGCCTTGGAAGATGGCAAGGAGGACTGAGATTGGTGAGAAGCAAATGCATGGGAAGCAAATGTCAGAATCATCTTGGCAACTGGAGATTCAGCTGAGTAAAGGTGCCACGCTAAGGTCAAGGCTGCAACAGGCAGCAAACTGGAGATGGGGAATAAAGAGCTAAAAGACAGCTCAATGGGATCCCTCTGCCAGTAAAGCCGGACAGTCCCCTCAGAAAACTGTCGTGCCAAGTAGTGAATGAGCTTGCAGGAGAAATGAACCAAACACACAGAACAAAAACCACAAACAGGAGAGAGAAGGTTTGTGCGGAGAGAAAAAGAAATTGCAAAAGTAATGTGACTATTAGTATATATTAACATAAATGAAAAGTAATCACTAGCAACGATGTGCAGATGCACGTTCTCCTAACAATCCCATCAGCACTATCATACAGCTCAGTGTCATGACAACATTTGGAGTCTAGAGGTGAAATGATTAGCACATATTTATTCTAAAATACACATGCTCATTATGTTACAGCTTATGTACATGCCGTCCACATAATTGCCTCCAATGTTTTTCCCCAGTGCAAAATATTATTTGCTGTAGGTCCATAAAAGCAGCTGGATGCTGTCAGATAAGACTTTATTAGAAATAGACTATACTTTTGTGAAAAATTCCCCCCCCCCCAAAAAACAAACAAACTAGTGTTCACACACTGAGGTAATATGTAAAAGGAAAAAGAGCATGGGAAACAGTTCAAATGGATGGGGGGGGTGGAAAAGGAAAGGAAAGCTGCAAACACTAAGCAGCAGCAAGGCTAAGTTCCAAACTAGCTCATTGCATGAACATTTTACATCGAGGCTAAAAAGCAAAAGTACACTGAAAAAACCCAATGTTTCTCTTCAGAGGAAGCAAACAGTGGGGAAAAAATGTAGGCAGTATGTAAATATACAGCAAAGGAATTTTCAAGAAACAACCTAGTATTTCCCGGTTCCCAAGAAGCTGAAAGAGGGCTTGCCCACAGTGACGAGGGTTTTGTGAAGGAATAGCTGGGAAATACAAATTTCTTGCATCATCACCTTTCTAAAAAGCCAGGAGACTTAGTGATCTTTTCAACTCTACTCTAGATGGAAGCCTTCCTCTGCCGAGGTAATCCCTCCTCCCAAGGGTGGTACGAACCAAACAGGGATGTCTCCTGGCATTCCAAGCTCTAACTATGAAGGTTCTAATGATTTTCACATGTTTTGTATATATATATACACATCCAAAACGGAAACTCGGGAAGAAAGTTGGAAGGAGAGCGCCTATGTCTCCCCTCCACCATGTAGTAAAACATTGCTGGCAATCCTTTTGCTGGGCTTCAGTACAGGGAAATCTGACTCAGCAAAGGGTCGTTTTCCCCATGTGCCTGTGCAAGAGGTATGTTCATTTTTGCACAATACTAAATTAACACCTGTTACGATGAAAGAATTCCTGTTCTAAGACTATTTTAAGACCTCTACAAGAATTGAAAAGAAATTCTGGGAAGGCTATATTCAGCTGTTACAGATTGGTTTATCAAGTTACATTGCAGCTCATTTCCTTGAACCATGTTGTATAGAAACCCACTGCAGTTTAATATAAAGTAAACCAGCTAATGTACCTTGTGAATGAACACACCAATAATGGAAGTTTATAAATGTCCAATTGGTGCACTCATAAAAACTCTTTCTGGTTTTGAGTGTTAAACAGATGTCCACCACTACCACGGAAGCAAAAGAGCTTTAGGAAGATACTTCAGCCTTACGACAAGGGATCTAGGACTGCCTGAGGGAAATGGGTGGGTATTTGGGGGTGAGGAGTGTAAATATATTAAACAAGACAAATCTCTTTCACCCTGTGCCCAAAAAGCTATTGGGTTCTCTCTGCCAAGTTTTAGCTGTCCCCAAAATGCGGCAAGAGGTGGAATTCCACCAGAGATGCTGTTTGTGCAGCGGCGACGGCAGTTCTCAGAGAACAGTAAAAATACTGAAGTTCAAGCTAACAACGTGAGACCTAGATGATATAGTCCCTTCTAGATTATGGACAACATTTTTATCTCAATCTGGAAACAGAAGAAAGGCAAGTAAGATTATTTATTTTAAAAAAACTATTTAATTCTCATCACAATATCCATAAACACATGAAAGCTTTAGCTTCAGTCCCTGCAGCTCATCTTCTGGTATCGATACAAATAAGGACTTTAGTTTCTGCTGGTTGAGAGATCAAGATTGAGTTTTGAGACAGCTGGGACAAATTCAAGGTTATATATGCAGAACATGAAATATTCAGAGCCAGTCAGTCCATAGCTGACTGTGTTCTGCTGACACATTTCTGGATTGAAAGCAGAAAGCCAAACTAGAGGCTTGCACAGCCAAGAGGCTCCCGCTGAAGAAGACAGTCACGTAAACCCCTATGAACTCAAACTGCTCAGTTTCAGGCTATTGCCTCATTTGCCAAGAAACGGCTTAAGCAATACAGCAGTTTTCAAGAATGTGAGATTAATTTCACTCTTTTTGTGCATGTTACATCAGCAGTGTATCAGATAGCATCAGTAAAATAATATGCAAAACTGAAACATAAACATGCCTCGGCGTGGTAGCGGAAAGCAAAGTAACACCTGTGATACCTTATTGTCGGTGAGTCATATGTGAGCGTAATGAAACCTGAACAAGAACAGGTTTATTAACCATGCCCTTGTTAACAGTGTTCCAGGGATGTATCCATTAATGCAAAACCTCCATGTTAATTTGAGTTACCACATACGCTTCCAGCATTCAGCAACAAAGTCTTGTATTTGAGTACAACACTGATAAAACCAGTGCAAACCCCATTCTCCCGTCATGAAAGAAGCAAAAAAAGATGACATATCATTCATCAGCTGCCTTCTTACTAAACAGTACAAATACTGTTAGATCCTAAAAAATAGCAAAATCAGATTTAATTCATTACAAAACTCACTGAACATACCAACTAACTTTGTGAATTACTTTCACGTAGAAAGGTTCCTGAGATTGTTACAAGCTTCAGTAACGACTCACCTGGGAGAGATTTGAATAAGGACCTAAAGGGGAATAGCTCAGTATTTCTATTGCCAACTGTTTCAGTCAAGCAGTTCCACCAGTGCATTTTCTTTCCACGGAAAGAACCAAAATCCATATCAAGTAATAGTGAGGGATAGACGAAAAGATGGCTAAGAAGATGGTTCTAAACTAGGATAAATTTAATTACAATTTAATCTAATTATCTGTTATTTTAGCCATTTCATAAGGTTTGGAGAAAAGAAATAATTATTTATTTGCACCACTGGCTTTCTTTTCTTTTGCTTTTTTTTTTCCCCCAGTCTCCTCAGAGGATAATTAGCTCACAGCTGCATAAGTCAGGAACATATTTTCATCATCCTTTCAAACTTCCTATTGTGAGCTTAGCCTTCTCAGAAGCACCACAGGATTACTTGATATTAATATACACATTTGTTCTCTACACACAGAATTAATGGGTACAAGGATAGATAAACTCTGTTCCCACTACAGAGCAATGCAATCAGTCAAGGGAGAAATAAGTATAAAAATAACCACCAAAACAGATGGAAAGCACCAAAGCACAAACCCACCAGTCACTAAAGTCAAAGGAAAATCCCCAAGGACCTACAAAGCCTCACTGTGATGCAATTTTACGAACGTCTCATGAAAGTAGCTTCGTAAAAGGTAACTTACAGCTCAGTCACGTCTTTGGGAATTCCTTTGGGCAATATCCGCAGCCCTTTGTTGCTGCAGCGAACCACCGTGTCCACACAGGTACACTGGGAAGGACATGGAGGTGAGAGCAAGCAGCTGCTTTCATCGTTACCTGCAAGGGGAGAGAAAAAGAGCACGAGGAAGTCAGCTCTACACCCAGGGTCACGCACTGTGACGACAACCACGTACGAGGACCGAGGAGGGACATCCCTGAATGCACAGTGGTCGCCACAATATTTTAAAGCAGAGCCAATGCTTTGATCAAGCTGCTTTCACACGGATTCTTCAGGCAACAGGAAAAAAACTGGAATAGCAATATTTTCGAATAAATATTTCTTCCTGTGTCACGTGAATCTCAAATCCTTCCTCCACTCCCAACGTACTAGCTGAGATGGGGAACTCAACCAGAATATTGCTTTTAAATTCAACTAGACAGATGATATTCACTACCTACTCCACTTCATGAAGTGGTTTGGTTTTTTTAAATTCAGCTTTTTAGATGTGAATTTTTCTACTTTTTAGAGTCAGCCTGGCACTTCATTTGTCCTCTGAATTGTAAAACCTCATTGCTTTTGACAAGGATAACCAGGCAAACGACAAACCGAGCAGCATACTTCCAACTGCTGACGATCCATCTGCGTGCACATAAAAACGTCTACTTTCTCCAGAAAGGGTTTCAAAGGTCCATAAACAGCAGATTAAATCTTGCTGTGGAAGAACAATAGGGTTGCTGCAGAAGAAACCACCTCTTTGAAGTTAAGAACATGAAAGCGTGGATTTTCCCCAAAAGCAACAGGCTTTGGAAAACACAAGGCAAACGCACGCCACAACATCGCGATGTGTGTGAGGAAACACTTAGTGGCACGTTCTCTAGATGACAGTGAGAGGAACCACACAACTGCTGGTGAGCACAGGCACCGTGCGGCAATCCATGAGCACGCAGCCAGATGCCACTATGTGCCGCCTGTTGGTTTGTTGGGGTTTTTTTATTAATTTTTTTAGCTGATGTAAGGACTAATTGAGACAGATCGGTTTCTTTCTTCTCTCTGCTGGATGTACCCCTGAGCATTGAGATTAAAGAATAAGCCGGGAAGTCCTGATACAAGATAACAGAATTACGCATAAATGGATGGGTAGGGAATCATTTGTTTTCAGAGGGGTGGAGGAGCACAACCAGCCTGCAGAAGAAGAGGGAAGATAATTTTTTTTTCTTTTTGTTCCCAGCTGAGCTTAATGACTGGAAACAAAATGCAAAATCTTTCATAAATCTGCAGAAAAAGCACGTTCCTTCAACATATTCAATTTTCTCCTGTGTTCAGTGTTTTACACCCTGCCATCATCTACTTTCCATTCACCATGGCTGTCTGAGTGACTGTATGATAGAGAAAGCTCCCAAGTGTGGAATGTCACTTTGTGGACCAGGATTTATTCTTTTTTTCTTCCAAACTAAAAGCAAATTATTCTGTAATGACTAAACTTGGGTCTCCTTCAGCTCTGAGCCCAAGCACCTGGGCCTGTTGCCAGATTGCACGACTAGGACAGAAATTAATTTCTACTATAAGCAGGAAATGTCTATCACTCTTACGGTCTCTTTCGAGGTCTGACCAACTGCAGCTCCAGCATATCTGCTCTTAAAAGGCAGTCACAGCCTACAAGTCAAGTTAGCAGTGCATTCATCAGTTAGTTTTAGTTCTTACTCTTTTTCTCTAAAATCAGAAGACAAAGAACTACCTGGAGAATGACAGAAAGGTCAGGATATGTATATATTTGGTTTTTTTTAAATTGGCAAAGCATTAAACATCGCTGAGTCATTTCAAATAATATCCCCTTTTTTTTTTAAATTTCCCTCTATTCATACCTGTTATTGGTGAAACTGATCATTATCCAAAACTAAGAGACTTTCCAAGAAGGCACCATTCCCACTGGCTTCAGAGAGTGTACAAATAAGAAAGTGGGAGGACAGGTCAGGATTATACTGGGATTATACAAAGCAGAGCATTTGTCTATAATAAATTCATTCTTATACTTGAGGTGTAGATAGTAGAAATCCAGAAACTGGAAATCAAGAATAAAAATAAACTCCTGATAGGGAGCAATGATCACCAGCTCCGGATGGCCTAGACTAAACTGAAACGTTTACTCCACAGTCTTGCTCAGTAGGCATGGAGTTCCTCACAGAGCTGCCAACATTACCATACATGTCAAACTTAATTGGATTTTCTTACCATCGCAGGTGAAGTCCTGGACATCTACATCTTGGATTGGAATATCCTTTAAGAAAAAGGGTTTCAAGCAGCGTGGATTTCCGCTGACAATTCTCTTCTTCCTCAACCATTTTCCCAGCCAGGCCAAATGGCAGTTACAATTAAAGGAGTTAGCCAGCAAATTACTGAAATGAAACAAGACGTAATTGCATCAGATATGAACGTACAGAAATACTGAAATGACTACAGAGAGATGATGGGCTCCAAGTCCAAACTCTTTCCTGCCATCTGTTTCTGTGAGATTCTCCTCTGTTCTACAGAACGGGGAAATTCTATGCAGATTTTATACCAAGACTAGGTTACTAGGCTTGCAATAAATATATATATATACACATACATAATATGCATTAATATATATACAATAACATACATTTTTTATATATAGATACGTATGTGCATTCCACTGATGGAATTCTCACATACGTGAATAAGTCCGTGAGTTAGCATTTTGGTAGTACACAAAAAAAAAAGATGATAATGAAATTTCTCTAAAGCATGACACATCTTAAAGACATCAAACTTTTAACGCCTTAAAGGAACAGGCACTTCAGATGCAGGTGTAGTAGCTGAAGACTTTTACAAACCTAAACATGCAGTCAAAAAATCGCATTAGGTTTTTCAGCCAAGCAATTCCTTCAGAAAACAACAGCGCTGAAGACAAAAACATATGGCACAGTTGAGGTGCAGCAGCAAGGAAAGAAACCCAAACCAATTCCTAAATTATATAAGTTCTAGGCCAACATCACATGCCCACAAGATGATTTACAGCTGCTCTCTGCATTGTAAAAAAGCATACTTCCATCATCCCAGTAGCCTGGAGCTCCTGCGTCTGTAACTACATGTGGATCTAGCACAGGCTATTGTACATTGTGTAGCAGGAAAACTGGGGGGGTGGAGAAAATTCAGTATAATTTTGGATAATAAGTATACTCAGCCTACTTCAGACTGACTAGGATTCAAAGGCAAGGCTAACTTGTTGCATAAAGGTGAGAAAATGAACGTACTGCATAGGAGCTTTTCGACAGAACATGCAGAAAAGCACTGAATGGGTTACTCTAATTCTAGGTACTTTCTTTCTGAATTGTTTTCCATTTTCTTTAATCCATAATGGGACCACATGCCGGATGCCTCGTATATTTTCCATACGGACATACTGGCGTGAACAGAGTGGTTAAACCAAATGTTTAAACCTACAAGACTAAGTGAACCAACGCTTCAAAGGCCATTTGTTTCCCTGATGGAAGAGAGGGAGATCACACTCACAGAACAACTTCCGTGACACAGATCCTCAGAATGAAATAATCCAGTTGGAACAAATGTCAGGTGCACATAATCAGATTTCTGGAAAAACAGCAGCTCTGAACATAAAGAACGTTTTGCACATCTAGAGAGCACCTTACCGGGACATATCAAAAACTTTCAGAAATATTCAGATGCTCAATCTACAAAATGCTCCCACCAAAATATAGCAATTTTTCCTTCCTAAATGAGGAGAGGTTGCTTTCAAATAACGTGTTCCTGCTCACTACCTGAGCAGCAGCAGCTACTCACAAACCCTCAATTCCGTCTTGGCAAACACATATGATCTAAAAACATATGATCTAAAAATCTATCAAATCTTACGATTAGGATTGGGACTACATTTTTCTCAGGAACTAAGAAAGAAATAAATTGTTACATAAAAAAATTAATAAATAAACAAATCTACTGGTTTAAAATTCAAGTAAGTCTAGGTACAAAAGGACAAATTTGTCATACATTACATTTTGGAAACATCTACATTTTGTCCTTTGTCCAACTGCAGATCAGTGATTACTTCCTTTAATGGCAAGACTACGAGTCAACTTTTGGAAAAAAAGTAATATCAAGGCTCTCTGTAAGGTGTCACGTGGAACAAGAGATTCCCTACTTGACTTGAAAAGTAATTGAAAGTCTGGAAAGGCCAGTTATCTGCAAAAGCTTTATTTTGGAATCTGGCTATTCGAGTTCTCAAATCACAAACAGTAATGCTGGGCAGACAAACTGTTATAAAACCTCATAATTAGTAATCAGAGTTTCTACACTTAAGTGATTTAACCACTCAAACAGAAATAAAGTAATCAAGCTTTAAGCAAAGATGGCATACTAACATCGAATTCAGAAGTGTTTACTCAAGGACATGGACGTATTTTCAAAATTAAGGAATGAAATATGCATATCCTACTACAAGCATCTCTTAAAAATTACAAAGAAGTCAGGGAATATCAACTATTTAAATGGACTTTAGTGACCTGTTAGAAAAACATGCTGAAACGCATCTGGATATTGTTGAAAACAGGTTGAAAATAGATCCTGGAATTCAGGTTAAGTTTACACTAAAATAGCTGCATGTCATTCTGATGAACCAGTTATCGTTCTGGCATTAGCTCCATGCAGCTATTACAATAATAATTAGTGGAAAACTTGTTCTGCTTGCAAACATGACCACTTGGCTGGTTGGGTTTGCGGAAGTCATGACTGAACTCTCTGTATGCAGAAGTGGAAACACACTTCACATTAGGATGCTACGGTACCTAGTTTCGTTAATAACAAACAAAAACCTGGTAATTTTTTACCAGAAACTTACAAAATCAATGTTCTTTCTCTATGAAAAGCCCCTAGTAAGGGTCTTATATTCAGAGCTGTCCATGTTTTGATAGTATCAACGAGGCTGACTCACAAAGAGCAATAACAAAAGGAAAAATATTTTTTAGTGCCGTAAATATTACAAGATAAAAATGGAAATGTTAAACTTCACATGAATTTCTGGCTCCCATTAACAGATGCAAAAATAAGTCATCACAACACCCAACTAGTTTGAAAGTGTGGGCTGAACAGGAGAAGCAGTCACACAATCTGTCTTCAGTAGTGCTGCCATCTATTATATCCACCTACAACAAAGTACTGCTAGGAAACGAATGCATCTAAATTTTGCATTTATATGTGAAATACCACCATGGCCTTAAATTAACGTCTACAGAGGTCAAAAGCACACCTTCTCCTGTCTGTAGATCAAATATGGAGTGAAAACGTGTTAAAGAACAAATTTTTTCATCAAGACACAGCTAGGAACCTGCTATGACCAATGTGACTACAGACTCGGTGCCAGGGCAATATATTCGAATGAGCAGCAGCTTTATCTGCTGTTGCTAGAAATTGTAATTGCCTTTATCCACAAGAGAAAAAAAAAAGAAGAAAATGGTTATCATCTAACAAAACGTGAGCAGGATGTTTCTACACAAATTCGGCAGGGACTTTACAGCCTGATGCAGAGAGTCAGGGCTGTTAAGGGATCCACGGAAGGAAGCATGGAGCCAACTGCATGGGAGGCAGGCAGGCATTGCTTGCAGCAAGCACTGCTTGACCAGTGACTTGAAAACAATCAATAAAAATCATTTGGTTGTGCCTCTCTCCTTGCCCGTTGATTTTGGGACTATGGAAAGCAAATGGAAGAAAAGTCTGGGTTCTTCACGCTGTGTGGAGCTAATGCCAAAATAACTGATTTGCTGCTGAAAAGTTGTAACAACGAAATGGAAGCGTGGGCAACAAAACACCTGAGATGCAGCACTTCTTTTTCTCCTCAAATGTAGTATAGAATGCTCTCCAAATCTGAAATGCGATAGCATCAATAGTTTATTTTGACTGGACAACTAGGACGGATTTTTAAGGGCAGTCTGAATGGAATTAACCAGAAAGCTGCCATTAACAGCAACATCAGGGTCCCCATTCACAGCTGGACACAAAGAGCTGACTTGCTTTCCACATTTATCAGTCTGTACTTTATTAAAATGGACACACTACAAAAAGCACTTGAACATATTTAAGAAGCAAGAGAAACACTTCAAAGAAGGATTGAGAAATACATGAGAATCATCCGAAAAGCTTAGGTTCGGATTCTCAAATTCGCATTCAGTGGGACTTAAGTATCAGCTAGTAGATTTCTTCTGATATTTAACTAATTTAACTGAAATCCACAAAAGCTGTTCTTACAAAATCAGACTCTACTGAAACTAAAGCAGCTTCGGGGAGCTTAATGTTTATGATAAGTCACGCACTTCTGAATCTGCAGAGTTTGTTTTGCCTGAACTTCTGCTGTGCACCGCACTGGGCTATGGCACGGCAACACACACTCCTCCTGCCTGAGGCTGCCTGCCTCGAAGTTTTTTCAGCTACTCCAGCTGAACCAATTCAAATGTTTTTCTAAATCACACCTTGAATCCTCCAAACCTGCGTTTTCCATAGAATGGGGTTTTTGTTCCCTAAATGAGGTTTTCCATATATGAAAACCAGTTTGATTTTGAAAGTCAAACATGGTCTTCTTAAAAGGCAAGTACAGAATAACAGCATCAGGACATGTTTGTACCGTAAAAAGATAACTTACATTGTAGACAAAGAGACTAATGTACTGAAGGCTCCAGGGGTGATAGTGCTGATGTGATTGTCATACAGAGAAAGAAGCCTCACCGAGCTCAGTCCGGCAAAGGTGTCGTTGTTTATACAGCTGATAGAGTTGCTCCTCAGCATCCTGCAAGGATTAAAACAGAATTAGGGATGAGGTACAATTTCAGCACAGGAGGTCCTTGATCTAGGGCATCAACAGGTGCTGTGGCAAGGGCTGCACTCTGTGTTTATTGATTGCTGAAGTACCACACAGCTGTAAGAGGGACAGATTCATTCAAACACTGTCTCATGAATTTAAAATGTTCCACATAACATAAGAGATGATGGGAGCTCCACATCTGAAAGTAACATGCAATTCAAATTATGACTAGTGACAAACTTGAAATAAAAATTCAAAGTATTAACTTTGTAAATACCTGGGAGCAAGGGAAGAGGTATTTCAGAGAGAAAGACTGACAGAAACGTGTGACAATAATGACACTAGCTGCATTACTTCTACTCCTATCATATTTTTTTTGTAATCCACACTGCAAAATTATGGAAAGAAACAGCAGAAATCAGGGAACAAATTATGAAAGATTTCCAGACACAAGCTCTGAAATGTCATTATAATCATTAATTGACAAGACAGAAAGCAGTAACCATCCAATAAAATGGTCTTTGCTCACTGCTTGTACCAGATGAAACAGTTTTGGATGATACATCTCTCTGAGTTGTTATGGTAACAATGAACTTGACGATAAAGCCCAATTAATCTGAAAGACTGTAGTATCTTTTTTTCACTCCATAGCAAAAAAGACATGTGTGTATTTGTTACACTGCACACCAGACAACATCTGGGTCTGTAAACATCACTACACAGTTGTGATATTCCTACTTAGGCAAAAAAATTATTCAGTAATTAAAGCATACTACCAAAAATCCACAAAACAGATGCAGCTCGTGATGCTCTCCCAGCGAACTGATCCTCTAAATTGAGGAGGGCTAATTGCTTGCCATCAAATTCATGCAGAGAACAATGAGAACTCAGGCTCCCTTAGACCTCTAAGGGATTAAAATCTCAGACTGGCATCTACCAGTTGGGCGTTTAGATGCTACATCAACAGATACTTCAGAAACACCAAGGAAATTAGATACGGTTGGGAAGAAATTCAGAGTGTAATCATAAACACTCAGTGTCTAAGACCTGCTTTTGCATTCCCGTTCTCTCTGTACGGTTAGGCACCATGGTCTCAATAGTTTTGGGGTGAAATTATGTCAGAAGGGAGTCACAGGGCAGAGAGTTACACCTGGTGTACTGAGCTGCCTGCAAGCCAGGCAGAGGTACTGCAAGATGGAGTGACTGAATTCGGCTGCCATGTATCTTGCCCAGCACCCTAATACACCTCAGGAAATGTACAGTCCCTTTAAAACTGCATTGTGACCCTGTCCAGTGAGGCCTCTTTGAAAAAGATTACAACTTCAATGCTCAAAGAAAGTCAATTAATGGACAGAAATACATATCCCTCAAGCCAATACCATTGGTTCCGTACCCTGGTTCACCACGCACTGTGTGCCCTTCCTGAAAGGAAACTTAGACTTCCAGATCCTCGTGTCATGCTGTGTATATTTAGACTGCTTTATCGGCTAGGGGAAAATGTAGGTCAGGTCAGCAGGATAGCTTGAATGTTAAGCATCTTTTTATTAAAAAATGCTGAATTTTGTTTAGGAGCACTGCCACAGGCTGCTTTACGGTATAAAAATTAATTTAGTATTTATGGACAGTACTTTCAAATCCCTTAGTAAAGTGCACACATTAAATTAAAGAACAGATGGCTCTAATCGCAGAAAAAAACGTTAAAGCAACAGCAAAATGAAAAGTTCCCTATTCATTACTATCCTTCAAGTAAAACTTGATTTCTTTTTACACTTGAGTAACAACTGAATTGTGCCATGACACTTTGCAACATTGCAACAGAAGTATTTGCTGCTAATGAATAAACTGCAGATTTTAAATTGCATTTTGATTCGCAGAGTCTATTTACTGACATCACCCACTTCATCAAGTGCTTTCTTTCCACAGCAAAGAAGACTATACAAGAGAGGTATTTTTTCCACATACAGATCATACATATCTGCCATGAGTCTCTGCTGTCACCAGAAGCCCAGTCCCTGACTGCTTTCTCATCGCAAAATCTGGCCTGTGATCCTTCTTCCAACAAAACTTTAAACATGAAAATAAATTAGTATTAGGCACTATGAGTTTATGTATAAGTGTTAGTTCTCAGAAGTAAATGACAAAGGTTATCGAAGAACAAACGTAATACCAAACTGATGCCTTACGCATTTGGGCTTTGTCTCCTTTATACTCTCCCCAGCCACAACCACATGAATAGTACACCCTCACATAACTTTTATGGTACTTGGTGTGGGCAAGGAAGAGCATGCTGTGGCTAGTCCAAAGCCATGTGCTCGTGGGCTGCTACACCTGCTGCAGGACCTGCGACAGTTTAGTTACGCCTGCCTTAAGGTTGCTTAGCTATACCTGTTCTGGTGGTCGTGATAACTCGAGTCTTTTTTCTCTTCTTACCTACTGATTTCATATAGTTTGTAGGATACTGAAAACCTTTTAGGTTCCTCTGAGTTTTGTTTGAAGTAGACCAAGAATTCCAATTTGGGTGAAGGCTAAGTGGACTAATATATAGTTACAGTGTTCCTACATGCCTTGTTTCCACGGGAAATAACAAATATAAGTATTAAATGACTAAAAGAGCCCAAATTTGACCTGTCAGGATCACCATCATGTTACTCCTGAACTTCTTGAAAATCTGTTTTTCCACGAAAATAGCAGGTGAATCTCAAACCTACCCAGAAACATACTGAAGATTTCATGACGGGGATACAAGACTCTGCCTTGGAGCCTCTTGTCTAGTAACAGATATTTTAGCAGGCACTGCTGAACTCTCCCACCCAACTTACAGATGAACACAGAAAGATGGGTCTTTGCACTTACAAGGTCTTTAGTCCTGTGAGGCCTCTGAACATTCGTCCATGCACAGACTCCAGCTGATTCTCTGTCAGAATCAGCTCCTGCACTCCTGAAGCTCCATCAAACGCACCTTCTCGGATCTCCTTGATCTTATTGTTGCTTAGATTTCTGGAACGACACGACCAGTCACAATAAGAAAATTATTAGTGTTTTACCCAAACATATGCCATCAGACTGGAAGGACGAAGACAGGAAGAATATGTGCCTTTTAGTGGTTATCTAGAAGTGTACCTACTGTGCTCACAGATAGCTCCCCCTCACTCAGCAAAACTACAATTACATCAGATTTATCAAGAGTATTTATATTAATGGAATTACAAGCTCTTACACCTCATGGAATTCTTGTCTCAGGGATACAAGTGTGGGGATGCCAACATCTAAATTATGTCCATGAAGGTATGGACTATGCTTGGGACTGGGTGCTCATCTGTCGAGAATCACTTAATGTTACTACCATTGCAATAGGTACCACACATCTAAATATGGACCACTTTTATTTAGTGTACCAGGAGCTTTACTTTTCTTAAACTCAACGCTGAAGTAACATACAAAACTGTGTGACTGCATATATACAAAAAAAATTTTAATATGCACACGCATAAACTCCCAGGCAATTAAATTTAACGGCACCACTCAAAACGAAACAAGTATCACTTCATCCTAAATTAACAGCTACTGCAATACACACCGTTATTTTCTAAATATTTACACTGCCTATATAGTCTCAAGATGTTTGCTTACAGATCAACATTGGAAAACTTCAGTCTACAAAGTCAAATGAAGTTCTGATGAAATGCAAAATTAACCTTCTGAATATTTCATATTTGCAAAAAACCCAGTGAAGAGAAAACTTCTGAATGATAAAATGCCATTAGAGATGCATAAAAATAAAAGACATTTAATTATTTAAAACATTTCTATAAAAGGCCTTATGCACGTTAAAACCTTGGATCTCAGTCCTTCAAGCATCTCCTGTGATGCCTTGAATAGATTATGATGAATAATCCTATTTGTTTAGTTTAAGGTCGGAAACGCTATTCTTTGTACTACTGTCTACGACAAAAAAGAGAAAGTAAAAGACACGCTCTTGCTCCCATGAAGATGCCAAATTCCAACACTGTTACTCATACTGAGTAACACATTATTCCAGAAATGATCCCAGTACACACACAGCATGAGTAAGAGTTTGAAAATCCAATTCCAGGTGATATAAAACAAATGACAAGGCATCAGATTAACACCTGGGCTACTCTGCTCCGCAGAACAGACAATCGTGTTGGGATAAAAATTGACAGAAGACATGGCAAGAGGACAGCTTGGCCTCAGCTAGAAATAATGTGGGTCTTGCTCTTCGCAGACGTCATCACTTAAAAAAAAGCAACAGAAAAGTTGAGTCTTAGAGACATGTTTCATGTGGGAAACTTAAGTGCACTGGTTTATGTCTGCTGAACAACTGCCAGATAGCGGGCCCTACAGCATGTGGCCCATCACCTCTTGTGCATTCTGTGATCAGAAAGGAGTATGCCAGCAATCAGCCAAAAATAACATTAAAACATACAGAAATACTTACATGCAGATTTTACTTTCCAGAACTTTAGTACTTTGTGCTAACACTCACATGAAGAGTTTATGTTCAGTGTCAAAGCAAGTCAAGGAAGGATATTCTGACATATGCATTTAATTTGGGGGCTCAGCTATTTCTCTAGTGGAAATGTTTATAGCTCAGCATCTCTTCTGAATGCCGACATAAATAAATGATCCCTGGTAAAGATCATGCCACGATGCATATTTGCACAAAAATAAATGAACAAATAAGTAAATGTTTGTGGTGGGAAGGGAGGGTGAGTTACTATAATAGACAAAGACGCTGGCTTTCAACTCACAGGCTGCAGACTGACCTACATTGGTAGTTACAAAGTTTTATAAGCTAGTGTCTATTAAAACATAGGTGCAATCTTAATGGATGATTAGATACTCAAGGCAAAAACCAGCAAATACTGGAGAAAAAGGCTGGCCATAATTCACAGAAGAATTGTCACCTTTATACAGCCCAAGCCATCTGATTTGAATTGCTGCCAAAGACCTTCTGCAGATGAGGACCTTCACTCACTTGAGTTAATAACGCCTGAACATTTCAACAACACAAAATTATCCAGAGAATTGCTAGCAGTTTCAGCAGCAGCCAACTGTATATACACCTTTCCCATGCAAAAAGGTGTGACAATCCCTGATTAAATGCTATGGTAAAATCAAAGTTGTGAGGCAGAGGAAAGACAAGCTTTACAATGATGAGCAGGTAAAGACAACACTGCCCTGCAATCCCGTTTGGAGCGTCAGACGTTCTGCCAACCTGCTTCCTGAACTAAAGCTTCCCATATCACAATGCAAAATCAACAACAAAGTAGATGACAGCATTCATTCACTAAATTAAATGTATCCTCCTTAAAGTGTGATCTACTACGAAAATAAACATGACAAATCACATATTTTTCAGTCTAGAATTACCAGCAAAAATAATCAGCTGATACGAACTTTGAAAAATGAAGGCAGTAGAACTTTTGCTTGCCCTGCAACTCTGAGAGCTCTACTCCGTCCTTCCCAGCACTAAAGGAATCTCTGATATATGATCATAGCACTTGGTAAGGAATTTTTTTTTTAATCAGAAAAAAAGCTTCAGACAGTCTTTACAACAAACTCCCATTATAGGAAAGCCTCAGCCTCTTGCAGGGCTAAGATTCTATAAGGAATTGTTCTTGAAATACTGGTAAACAGTGGGGAAAAAAAAAAAGTCTTGACTGTTTCTCAAGATTCCTATGCCCTCTGGCAAGACTCAAACAGGAACCTGCAGTCAAAGTGGTCACTCAACAAAGGTTATTGTTTCCGTAAGGACTCCCTACTTTACCATGGTGATAACGTTTAATCCTATTTCCAGCAAAATACTAACGGCACAGTTCTTGTAGCCTGGGAGTCACTGTAGTGTGACTCTAGCTTTCAAAGACAGGTCATCCCTTTACACTTGCAAGATCAGGTGAGGCAGTACGGTGAGAACGCAATAAAAGCAAACCAGAGTTCAGGGCATTTTGCAAAACCCACTGGAGCATCCAGTAAACTACTTCTGAACCATCTTAGATTTGTCTGCAGGAATCTTCATCAACCATAAAGATGGATTAAAATTTAGGTTATGGAAATATGGTTATGTATATGAGATTTTGCAGCTAATTATTGAAGTTGATTTTTTTTAAAGGCCTATGCATGTTAACCTTTTAAAAACCAGCAGGGTAATCTTAACAATTTAATTCCTAAATAAAGTGTGGCATAACTTTGCATTATGGATCTGTGACCTTTAAATTTCTGTATCAAGAATTCAATTTTGGTTTGCATTAAAATGTATTAAATCCTGAGCTGACATATCACACAATAAGATCGGCTTAGGAGCAGTATTTACAGACAAATTACATCCCAAAACCTAATTATATATTAGAGGTGGAGTTGGCAGTAGCACCTATTGCAAAGGTGGTCTGACACTTCCCTTTTTTTCCTAATGTTTATTTTATAACATTTGCAAGACTTGAAAGAATGAACTTTCAGATGTCCTTTTCATCTTTAGAGATAGTGGTGGGTTTTTTTAAACAAAAGAAGGAAATTCTTCTATTCTAGAAAATAAAACTAACCAAGATGCCTTTCTCGTATCTCTTTTTTGCAAAAAGTCCAAAGCACTCAATTCTGATTTCAATTTTGTTAATTAGTAACTACGATGTAGGTGTTTTATTCAAAGGATACATTTTCCCTGTAAAAAATCTGATAGGATTTAGCTGAATTCTTTAACAAAGAGATTTAGGATTCCCGTCACAATCCAAGACGACTGCAAGACACGTTTTTGGAAAGTCTGAATTTAGGAGCTAATTTTTCAGAGATTTTTTTCACTGTACATTCCTCTTCAGATGACATCTTCCAAAGTCTCTCAAGACACTGCAGGACACTGAGCTACGGATTGTGCTGAGGCAAAACATGGTGAGAACAGAAACTGCACTCAATCAGGAGATGAGGAACCTGGCAAGGCACTGAGACAAGAGTCCAGCTGAAAATTATTATGTGAATATATAATTAAAGATGATTTTCATGTGTACACACCAGAGCAACCCTAATGCGTCAATGCCAAATCCATGACTGCTTCCCTTTGGAATCTTGTTAGAAAACCCAAAAGACTGTGATAGGTCACCATGCACAAACATGGACAACTGACAGAGCTACAGCGGCAAAAGAACAAACGTGAGCGTACACCGAGAGTGCAAGTAAAATCTGAATTCTCCTTAAGGTCCAATTTAGACACCACCTCAGAGGGCTAATATTATAAACCAAATGTACATGTAAGGGTAATATAAGATGAGTAGGCACCAAGATGAAACACCTGTCAAGATGAAAGAAGAGCTAATTCCTGTCTCAGGAATTATGCTGGAGCTTTACTAGCCACAGCAGAACTGCCGTGCTCTTGAAGTCATTTCTTTGCACATTTCCTTGACGCAGATCTGTTACCAGTCTCAAACTGAAGTGAAGGACAACCAGAGGGCAATTATTCACATGCCCATTCAGATACCCAGATTCCAGCTATTCAAATAATTTCAGAAGAAAGGGAACTACAGAGATTACATAAAAAAAAAAAAAAAGAAAGAAATGTGATTTGAACTAACGGTGTGCCACTGCAAAGCTCTGAGCTGTTTTCTTAAGCCTAGGAAGCAACGCAATTCCGAGACAGATTCCTCCACCTTCTGTTTCCCTTGAACAGACAAGGAATATGAGACAGAGTCAATATTGCCAATCAAATAACAGTAAAATTTCTTGTCCTTTACACACACTGAAAAATGGGTGTTTGACCAATATTCTTCCTCCTTAATTTAATAGCGACAGTAAGACTTAATGAAGAGCACAAGCATCACGTTCCGGCCACACACACTGAGCTGCTGCATCATGACCATTAGAAGGGGCAACCCCATTCACTACATTTTCCCTCTTGGGTGGTGGATAGAGGCCTATTATTAGCAGAAGGATACTTAGTAAAGGCCAAACAATAACACAGAAGGAAAAGGTTGCTTGCTTTTTAACCCCTTCCCTTCACAAAATTAGGAAAAAGAAGTCCAACCTGACTTTTTAAGGATCAAGCTGCTAAGTAAGGTTATGGCTGAAAAGTTGCTCCGCTTGTAGAAAAAACCCACCTTTTCCAGAAAATCCCGTTAAAACATATCAAAACTAGATACTTCTTTGCAACATTAGGTAGCATAAAACGAGTCTGTCTTTGGAGGCTGCCACTCTGTCCATAAGAGAGATAAGAGAGGCACTTTTTATGAGGTGCAGGGCACAACTTCTTCTTGTAGTCCATTGGAACAGCACCCACACACCCCAGTTCTTATCACCTACCAAGAACAGAGCAGGAGGACTGCTCCTTCACAGGAAACAAACCTCTAAAAAACGCCTCACAACCGTTTCATGCTGCGTTTATGCACAACACAAGCCTGTCAAGGCGTCCCTCTCACCTGAAT
Organism: Apaloderma vittatum; assembly: GCF_000703405.1. Taxonomy (NCBI): domain Eukaryota; kingdom Metazoa; phylum Chordata; class Aves; order Trogoniformes; family Trogonidae; genus Apaloderma; species Apaloderma vittatum. The sequence continues at coordinate 98,496 of NW_009715587.1, read as the reverse complement.
GCTTGATGGGAAAAGGAAGCCACCGGCATAACTTGCCTGCAGTAAGTTTTGAGTAAAATGAAAGAAATTATTCTATCTATCACAGCTCTCCAATTTTCAAAATTGGAAATCCTGAAGGTTTGATGAGGACAGATGCTTTCCAATTTGTGTGCACTTTCACATACTATGCATTTTCCGTTCCGATTTACTATCTACTTCCGTAGGCAACAGAGCACTTCAACAATACCAACAACTCTAAATACATGGTAGCTACAACTTGTAGATCATTCATAAAATGATTAATTCCCCAAGTCTGGTGGCTGGGACTTGATCAGATACAACCCTCACCTCCAAACCACCACCGCTGCATTTGAAACTCTTGCAGAAATAAAACTGACATAAGAATCCCACTATAGTTGTCTCCAAAGCCCCTGAGATCCTACATGGATTCAAAAGGCTAGGAAGCTCCAGTGGGCACAAACCACATGAAACGAATGCAGAACAAAAAACCCAGGTGGTTGGTTTCCCAAGGTAATTTAACCTTGACTCTGGCAATAAAATCTTAGTGAAAATAAACAGTTAGCAACTGGGCCATGGAGTTAAAACTTTAAATAACGTAAGCAAGATCAGACTATCGGGAGGTATCTAACATATTATCCTCCTTCCAAAACACAGCTCTTTAATATTAAATATATACACTGTACAGTGCTAGGACTATACAGAAAGATTTATATTTTATAGATTTTATAATGTTCAAAAGAAGCTGCCCCCATCTGCATCTTGTAACACTATTTTCCTTTGACTATTTGAAACAATCACATTAGTGGGAGTCACATGATACATGCAAAAGACAAAAAAAGCGCTAAACTTTGTAGCCACCTCTAACAATAAGCACATATCTGAATAAATTCTAGGGCAGAACTCCCTTCAGTCTCCACAAGTCAAAGATTTTAAGAAATATAGTCTAAAGAGTACTGAAATGTCAGCTTAGAGATCTTCACTTGTCTCTGTTGTTTAACTGAGCCTGGCCATCCAATAGGCAATTCACTCAGTTTCTTTAAATTCACATTAAAAAGTGGTTTCTGCTGCTGCACTAGTAAACTACAAAATACCACCTCTTCTTCCTATCCTTATAATCCAAGGCAGCGTGTATTCTAACAAGTGACTCGAACTTACATTTTTCTGAGGTTGGGCAATTTCTTGAAGAGTCCAACAGCTTCCAACACAGAAATATCATTGTCGTTCAAACGCCTGAAAGGAACAAACAAAGAGACATTCAATACTCCACAGATGTCTGTAGATCTATCTCTGTGACATACAGGGCTGCCACACAGAGAACTGTGACCTTTGTTAAGCAAAATGCTATCTGCCATCTCTCTCGGACTTGTAGAGTGAAATGAGTTTGGCTTTGAAGGAAAGGGAAAATAGAAGAGTATCTATTGTAAAGGCTTAGGATGCCTGTAAGAGAATGTCATCTTCTTCCAAGGCACAGGATGAGGGACTATTAACCTTAATTATTACAGAGCCTGGTTTGTGTGACTAAACCTCCTTCATGCATTCTGCTACAGAAGACATGCAATGGGAGATGTGGTTCATGTAAACAGAAGGGATCTGATTTCAGGTCCTTTCCCAGGCTTGGGATGCTAAATTCTTCCTCTGAATACAGGTAGCTGCATTCTTCTGTGTCGAGACTTTGCTGTTTCTGGATGTGTCTCTC
>NW_009715587.1:61453-96769 GCF_000703405.1 Apaloderma vittatum | reverse complement strand
GTGGTTCCGATCAACAATTTTTTATGTGACTTTAAATGGACTACCTTAAATACAATAAACAGAATACTAACACAAAAGGAGAGGTGTGTTTTAAGGGGCTACTAATATAACTAAAGAACCAGATTCTTCAGTTACTAAGTAATAAACATGTTTTCTCATACTCTTGCTGATACACAGGGCCATCGCTCCATTTTCATCCCCACAGCTGTCATGGATGCTAAGGAAATAAGAGAGACGGGGTGCTCCTTTGAAATAAAATTAACCTCCTCTTTTTCAGACAGGGATTAAAGTAGGAGGTGCCTTGAATTGGTCTGAGTCCCCTTGCCAGCCTGCAAAAACTAGGAAAACCAACATGCCCTGCTGAGCATCTCTTGGAGAGTCAGCACTTACAGATCAGTGGTATATTCAGGAAGGTGACTGGGTAATCGAGTGAGTTTTTGGTTAGAGCAGTCTACAATCGTTCCCTCGCAGCGACACTTCTCGGGACAGACAAGGTCCATGAAACACTTCCCAGTGAATTTACTTCTGTAATCCTCTGACCCTGCAAGAAAAGGGAAATAAATTACAGCAAATGGTTCCTGATAGCTGCAGCAATCCAAGATTTTATGGAACTTATTCTCAAGGCTGCCTCCCGCACACAATTTTAATACTTGCCAAAGACTTTTTTTCAGCAGTTTTTCAAATTACTCCCAAGACCAGTCTCTGGTTTTTTTCCTTCTTCCCTTGATAGACTAATATCTTGTCTAACAAGTCTACCTGTACAAGTACTTCTTGAAGCACATCTAATTAGCTGTTGGAGCCTGCTTCAAATGAGCTCCAGTAAAGTCACTTTTTTCCCATTTGGAACTTAGTCCAATAACAAGGAAAAGGGATCACATGAAAACAGGAGCTACCTTGGTGAGTTCAAATGGCAAAGGATTTTTAAAGATGTCATTAAAAAGCTGAAAATTTTCAGACCTCAGCTATTAGAGTTATTTTTGAGAGCAACCTTTTATGAGAGAACCTTGTCAATTTTCCAACAATTAGATCCCTTTATTAACTAGGTTAAACAAACAGCAAAGGAAAGTAATGGCAGTTTAAATCATTTTCATTTTAATTAAGGAATGGGTAGACCATGCTTAGTGAGAAGCACTCCCTAATGCACCATTATACCATGCTCGCCAGACCTGTTAGACTAGGTTTTTGACCCATTCTAATGAAATGCTTTTCCAATTAGGCTGAATGAACTAATCTGTCCTTTACAGGTTTGGTTTTCCTCTTCTAATAACAGCAGGCTGGAAACTTGATCTCTGTGCTTCAAGGAACCAGGAGTATTAATAAATGTGTACGTAAGCAAAGTGTTGCCAAGTCCCCGCTCACTTCATATTTCATAACGGAAGCACTAGAATTGTCTCAGGAACCCTGCGCAATGCCCAGTGATCACAGCTACCGAGAAGTATTTTTAAACTTATTTAAAAGTCAACTGCAAGGCTTCCTCAGGAATGACCTGATCAAGTTCATTTCTTAAGAACCTGAAAACATCAAGAAAAAACTTGAACCTGAGCTAAAATTTGATTTTAGAGACTTGATGACGTTCATCACCTGCTTCCCCTTCCCAGACTGATAAATACACCACTGCTCACTTTATGACCACATACTATTTTCTGTAAGAAAAAAGAAATCACGTAAACCCACTATTATTTTAATTTATGTTACACGTTACCTTCTCAGGGCAATGCAAGCAATTCTGCAGGCAATATAACATTTTGATTCCACAGACACAGGTTAGTTTTACAATTCCGAACTAGATTACGAGAAATATCACATACAGCTTCATACATTACCGCTTCTGTGGTGCTAAATACTTCACAGGTTACCACGCTTATTGTAAATTATACATATAAAGTGAGACTTTGCTGCTGTTTTATAGCTTGACAGCACATTGCTTAAAATATTAGGACCATTGGGCATTTTGAAATATTATAAAAATACAGTCTAAGCCTTTCCTCACACCACCACCATTTAAACTTCTACGCTTTAAAAAACTCAAACATCTGATTTCCGGTCCTAAAAATTCTAGGCTTGGTAGTCAGGTGATGGCTTGATTATAAGTTCATACAGCTATTCTTTCTTAGGTGTATGAGACAGTACATTTGGTTGTTTATGCTTTCTTGGAAATAACGCCAAACATGAATAGTTATCAGGACCAGAGTTTATTAAAGTTGCTACAATTAAAGTACACCTTGAAAAACCTACCACAGATTTTGAATGATCAGAAAGCGTCTTGAAAATCCTCAAATGAACCCATGAAGAAGCACTTCTAATTTTCATTGTGAAAATTTTCTTGGACCGAATAATGACAAACGTCACAAAGTTATACAGGATAAAAATTTATTAAATATAATTTTTAGTCAATTGATGGATACAAGATTTATCTTGCTATGGGAAAAAAAGGTTGGGAAAGTAAGTGGATTGCTTTATGAAGGAGAAAGAGAGGTATGTAACATTAGACCGCAAAAATCAGTTTTTGTTTTTTCTCTCGGGCTTTCTGGCAAAGTAAATAAGGAATATTTACCACCTTTTGACTTGGCAGTCTCACCTTCTTGATGGCAAACGACTTTCCACACTGCATCAGCTACAAGAAGTCGATCCTGCCTGAGCATCAGTCTGCTGCCTCCAGGTTTGCAACAGGGGAAACCCTCATCAGGAGGGGAAGGGAGAAAACATCACCTTCTTGCTTTTCTTTTTCGCTCTCTTGCACTTTCTCCCCTCCCCCCCTTTTTTTTTTCCTAAATGAGTTTAAATAAGAGTTACGCAGGTAGGCACCGAGTCAAAAGCAATCAATAGCGTGTATATGCTCAGCAAGCGTGCAGTCATCCGTTAGCCTGTGATAAAGAAGGAACCACCTGCCAAAGACTGGATAAAATTTACTATTTGACCTGAGCCTCGAGATCACTTGGGCAGGTGGCTGCTCTATTAAGATATTCCCATCTGGGATACTAATGTGAAATTCAGCCATCTGCTTGCGGAAGTATTTAACTGTGTGTATCCATTTCTACATGCAGGGCTTGATCAGCTGCTGCAGGGCTCCGAGCGAACACGACAGGACTCCGGAAGCACAATTAACCATCCCATGTGTGTAGGACTTCTCGCACACTATAAAATCTCCCGTGGAAAGCCATGGAAAAGGGATGCAGGATAGGCACAGAAGAAACACTTGCCTTGATTTTACTATTCCAGACCAGCCATTTGGTCATTTTATTATACCTGAAAGCACCTGTGCACTGTAGCTGAGAACTCTGTGAAGCCTGTCTGAATGTAAAACATGACCTGGGAGTTTTTAGTAATTTCTAAAATAAAAAGAATTAAGTGAAAATGAGTAGCCAAGGCAACATCAAGGCCTGTGTTTAACTGAGGCAATTGGGTCTACCTGAATTGCTAGCTCCTCCAATAACATTTTAATTTCACAACCTGTGTGACACCACTATTGGGTACCAGGGTATCGCAATTCCTCAGTACCACAAACCAAACGCACACATCATTCTACAAAACAGCAGTACTGAGTTAAAGAAACACCACATTTCCAAGTGCTCAAAAATTTCTGGTGCTTTTCTAATATTCACATGGAGAAATTAGGCAACAGAGACAGAAACAGCGTTTTGTCTTGTTCTTAATCAGTTTAGCAAACCTGATGTCAAGTTTTTAAAACTTAACTTTGCCCAAAGGGCTTAAAATGAACATTGGATGATCTGTTCCAGAAAAATATATCAAGCTGTCTCAGCAGGGGCTTCAATACTTACATGATATATTCATTCTAGAAAAGATGGATCCTGCTGCCTCAAATTTGGCACCAAAACTATAATCACAGAGAACACTTGGTCTAAAACTTGGACAAAACCCCCAGAAATCCCAACACTCACTTCTTCATGTAACCACTAGACCACAATTCTTACAGGTTTTCAGAAAAAAAAAAGGAGGTTCATTGTCATAATTCCACATCACTAGTATTAATTCTTATCAGTAATTACAGATATAATCGAAGAAGCTCAGATGTCCTTCTTCTGATGGCTCCACAACAGGTATGTGGCAAATTGGCAAGATGAGCCACTATTTCTGTATAAGAAAAACTTCTGTATGAGTCTCTCAGAGTCTTTCATGAATATAATTATCTCTGCCTTACATAGGGGGCATTTCAAGAGATAACGCTTTGCAGACTCTTCTGAAGTCCTTTTGCAGTAGACTTTACAACGCAATTCCAGCGCATTAAGATTGGTCAGATCAGGTCCAAAGATACATTAAGCAGGAGGCATCTTGTAACATCCCAAGTGTACCTCAAGCAGAAGGACTCACTGGTCAGTTCAGAGAGACGTAGCCTACGTTATTTGTAAGGTATAAGACAAAATCGATTTTTCATCTCTGTAAGTATGGCTGGAATCACCCCTGAATCATATTAATCAACAGGTTGCCTAACTTCTTCATTATAAGAGCAATTAAACAGATTAATTACTTAGAAATGGTTATTCTGCATGCAAGCCCTCTGGAAAGTCTGTCGCAAACATCACTGGGGCTCCCACGCCCACTGCCCAGGAGTCTGGTTAAGCAACACTTCACTTGTTTCATTTTTCCTGTGAGAAAAGGGGAATCTCTCACCTTTTGATGCTTCTGAAAACAGCAGAAGTATCCCAGCATGCCATGCGGCAGGGAGTATGCAGCCTTCCATGGTGCTTGACAGAACCATGTTCAATTTGTATTGTTCTACCACATGGTTAGATCAAGCACAAAGGAAAACCCCATGAACAGCCAGAGTCAGAGTTAGGCAGCGCCAAAGAGAGAAGAGCGTTGAGAGGAAGCAGCATGGAGAAGCACAAGCTGAAGGTTCACGGAGAGCTGCTCTCCACTCCACCCATGCAAAAAGGTGCCGGATACAAGAGGTCATCCTTTATGCTACAACTGCAGGAACACCCTGGAGCACAAGTGGTGTTAGTGTACAAGAACAGAGCCCAGGCGAATCAGAGACAGAACTACCACAGAAGAAAATATTGCCCAAGGACCACAAACAGCTCCTTCCAGGAAGCACGTGCAACTTCCACCACGTAGCGAACGCCCAATCTACGCTGTTGTTTATTAGCTACTTACTCTCTCCAGGTGTCTTATTTCAGGACAAATACCATATTGGTTTGCTCCATTTATTTAAATGCCACCTTAGAAATACTGCAGCTCAGTAATGGCAGGTTCTGAGCTGATGGCCAAGCTCTGGCATTAAATGCTCCCCAAGCTCCCTTTGAGTCTGATTTCAGTTCCCAGCGGCCTTTCATGCTGGTGGCACTTCAAATGTCAATCTGTAAATACTGCTGCTTCTCTTTTTCTTTTATATTTTATTTCTTTCAAGTGCACTTTACAGCAAGGTAGCAGACACACGCTACTACAGACATATTAAGGCAAAATAGGGACATTTTGTTATGCTGTTTCTTAGCTTAATATTCGTTAGGCTTTGTACATCATTTGCTAATGTCTCTTTTCGACATCCTGGCTACTTCAGCCAGCTTCTTGTAACTCATTCCTCCAACTTTGACATATAAAGTAGGGCATTCAGCTTCGGCTTGCTCCCACTGAAATAAAACTCCCATCGACTTCGATGTCTGTGGAGCTATGCCAGTGGAGAGTGCTTCTGAAAGCCACATCGCGAATGTTCTCGTAGGCTTCACAAACGACAGAGGAAGCAGCTGTCCTCTGCAACTGCTCAGAACATTTTTGCTAGACTTGAGTGAAGGGCAATGCTTGTGCTTTTAAAAAGAAAAAAAAAAATCACTTTCCTTTGTAGGGGGTTTGGATTGCCCAAAGAACAAAGTCAGCATCAAGTAGATTATTCATTGATTACATGGAGAACAATGCAAGTACCTGAGCTGAGATGTCAGATAACACAGCAAAGGGCTCTGCTTCACCATTTTGCTATCAGCCAGTATTGTTTTGCAGCAGCTCAAAACACAATTACTGGGAAACTTGAGAAAATAAGTACAATGTTAACTTAGTCACCTCATACTGTGGGTTTGTGCACAGCAATGAAAGTAAGACAGTTAGATCTGCTGTCTCTCGTTACACCTAAGAAACAAAGTAAAGTAGCTTTTTAGGGCAACCTAACACAATAAACCTTCAATCCCCACAAGCTGCCAAACTAGCTGGAGTCTTGATACAAAAATTAGATTATTGATTTTCTTTTGTGACTCATGCAATACGGCCCAGAGGCATTAATTTTCTTCCATGATTCATTCAAAGCATGCATAACCCTGGAACCCACACCTCATTTATTTGGAAATTATACCTATAACTAGCATTCCTGGCAATAATTTTGTATGGTTCTAGTGAAGAAGGACGCAGAGTTCCTTATTCCTACACCGGTTTAATAATGCAGCAATTCTGGCATGGGCTCTTCAGATAAATTCATCCACAGTACTCTATTAAGCAATGAGAAGTAATAGTTCCTATCTTCCAAGGACTTATATTATATACTGATTTTCAGTATTATGTGAAATATCTGTAGTATGCTCAGTAATTTCAGTGTCAATGAACTCTTTCAGCCCTACTGGAAACAAATGCAGTCAGAGCCCTGCAAACGCCTTCCTGAGAAACCTCTAGAGAATGTTTTGAACAAGTCTCTGTTCCTCTGCTGCACTAATTAAACACTGCTTACGATAACTGCCTAAGCTAATCATCAACTACAATGAACAAGAGGTACCAGCACACAATGAAAAATCTACCAAAACCCTAATTTATGTCCCCAGAATACATGAGAGGCAAAATACTTCACAGGCACATTCTGGCCTTTCTGCTTGTTGCAGACTATTGCAAAAAACACGCAGGAACACAGCCGCCTTCTCTCTCTTTTTTTTTTGTAATTATCCCCAACAAATAGAAGAGGAAAAAAAAAAAGCCGGAAAAGTATACTGTTTTCTAAATTAAATTTAAATTAAGAAAAATATTCCATAAGCCTGTGGATGTACTGTCCCGGTTTGAGAGCACAGGATAAAAGTTTTCTGGGGCTCCTGGCACAGGGGCAGTCACAGTTGGGGAGAGGGAGCAGCTGTGTCTATGGGAGGAGAGGATGGGTCAGGTGACCCAAATGGACCAATCACAGTGTGATGCTCAGTATAAAAGGTCCCTACGAGAAGCCGCAGGGTCTTCACTGCCTGTTGTGCGGGGAGGATTGCCCTTGGCTGTTCCTCATCTGTGTTGCTGGTGTTTCTGGTTCCTGGAGGAGCTCCATTTCTCGGGACAGCTGACCTGCCCCTGCTGCCCTGGGTGGGAGCAGCACAGCTCCTCCAAGGCTTCCTTTTCAATTTTTTTGTCAGGACTCTGGGCTTGGGTGCTCCCATCTGCTGCCAAGTCCAGGCTGGGACTTTTCCACTCGTGACCTAGTTGCCATCTGGAAGGTGTGGGTTCTGTACTAACATACTCTCTTGCATCTTTGATTATATTTACATACTTGTATATATTTCAACATCTTCATTGTTATTGTCAGCATTACTTTCTTTTTCATTAAACTGGTTCAAGTTGTTTTTTTTCCACCTGGTTCCCCTGCGAGGGTGCTGGGGACATCACAAAGAGCATCTGAGTTTAGTGGCCAGTCCAGCCTTAAATTTCAACAGGTACATAACATGAGTCTGCAGAAAAAGTTTTGGGGGAAAAAAAATGCTGAAAAAGAAATGATGTTATCTCCAGACACTTGCCTGTTTTCATCAAAAACTCCACCCTTCAGAAATACTCTACGCCCAAGCAGCATTGTGAATTAGTGTTAATTCACCTCCTGTAATCCAAGATCTGTTTATTTATCAGTCACTGAATCTGCAGCAGCTTGCTAAGAATTTGTATACAGGACCCTATTTTGAACTGTCCCATCAAGCTGTAACCCCTCAGGAGACTGCCGCAGTTTCACGATAATCAGATGAAAATTTATTATGCAATTGCAGGCTCAAATGTTCTTGCGCTGGATTTAGCTGACTAGCTCTCTCCATGCCAATGCCTCTCCAATTATTTTCTTTATCCTATCCAAGTGACCGCTGCACACAGAAGAAAGTGCTAACTTTGCATCTCTGGTAAGTGTTGCTCAGCTTAATCTTAACATACACAATGGCAACGTGAGAGAAGAGGACAAACTTTGTCCCACCTGAGGTTTTTTTTGAGATATCTGAGTTACAGGGGTAATCACTCAGCCTTCTGACACAGCTAATAAAGACACATCCAGAGGACAACACAGTTCTCAAGTGAGGAATCTACATAGTTCTGTACTCTGCCTACAGAGGGAATCTAGGACAACTGTGTTATTTGGATACCTAAGTGGTATGGATGCATCTGCAACTCAACATTCTGCCTCTTTTCACTGCCTCTTCACTATAATTGTATAATTGTTCACAAACCAGTCCAGGTGTTTAACTTTTGTTGAAAACTATTTCAACTTAAAATGAGGCACAGCCTTAAAATAAACTTTTTAGCTGGGATACATAAATTTACTTTTCTTTTTAAGAACCATCCTCTATGACAAACAGACCCACCTGCTCTGTGTTAAGCTTATGCCTTCCTGCATAAAGCAGTTTCCATTCTGCCTCCCTCGCCCCTGCTGCTGTGCAGGAAGCCTTCACCAAAGTGTTCATCAAGAGCTAGGAAAAGGTTAGAGTAACTGAAACAAGTATGAACATAAAGATTTGACCTGCTATCAAAGATTTACAGAAAAGGGAGGGCTATCATCAGTATAGAGTACAGCCAAATTACTTTTTCAATAGGAACAGATCTCCAGTACAAGGGAATTTAGCTCCATTACTGTAAACCATCACAGTCTTGCAGTCTCCAACTTCAAAAAAATCTCACGCAAACCAAAGCTCAGATACATTCAATTAACACTGCACAGTGACAACTTCGGGCTCATAATTATGAATTAAGTCTAGGGTTTAATTTGCAGGTGATTTGTTACTGTTAAACAACCTTCCATTCAGACAGAATTATTCCCATGCACAAAACCCCATATCCTCCTTTTCGCTGTATTCAGAGAGATTCCGAAGGTACTTTTGCTGAGTCTTTGTGTATTTCAGGGAGGAAAAAAAGTAGAACACGCAGCATTTAACCAAATAAAAACAATTCCCCACTCCCAGAAGAAATCTGGATGCAGCTAGCTTTCCAGATCATACGTTATGTTCCATATTCCTCCTTTTTACCAAAATGTTAAAGGCAGGAACACGAATACATGTGAATGACTATTTACTTATTAAAAATGGAAGGAGTTTGCGAAGTTGTCATCAGGGCAAATTATGGGAACAACAGGAGAGTGTTTCAATTGCATAAACTAGGTAAGATCTGGATTAAATTCACTTGCCTTCCATGGCTTTTAGACACTGTTTGAGGAGTAACAATACATTGCACCTTCCACTTTCAGAGCTCAGGAGATCTCAAACAGTGTTCACATGTTGCTAAGAGCATGGAAGGGGATAGCCTAGGGAGATCAAGGGACAGGAGATGTGTGAACTGCTGCAGGAACTGGACATAAAGCCCTGATGTGCAGTCCACATTCTCCTGACTGGGAACATTCCATCCATCACATTTCTGTACTTCTATGGATGAAACAATACAGAGAAGGAAATTTCAGGTGATCACAAGTCATACGAACTCCATTCCAAAGTAGATGGGTAACCCAAGAAAGGTGAATACGTACGAAGACAGGAATTGGAGAAGACACACAGGAGGAAGACAATCAGGAGGAAAACTGCAATTAGCTAGAAGAGGTTTTACCAAAAGCCTTTGAAAATTCTGTGTGAACAAACTGCAGTTACATTACTATCTAATAACAGAGGATGGGACAGGAGACACGACATTAGCCCTAAATATGTAAGCTCTGAATCCATATGTACCACAGAGAATTTGATGTGGGTTGGGTTAACAAGGAGCAGTGTCCAAAAAGAACAGAACAGTGCTGGCAGATGGTTCATTGTCCTCCTATTATTCCCCGTGCTTTTGATTTGTACAGCACTACCTGAAACTGAAGTAACTAATTAAAGTCAGTTAGACACAATGTATGCCTCAATGCAAGAAAACGTAGGGAGACAGGTTTACCTCATAATACTGCAACTAATAACCTTATTTCTAAGGTTCTTATTTCTATGCATTAAAAGATAAAAAGCTTTTATGATGTTACGCTCATAGATATGCATATGCTTTCATCACTATCAGAAATGGTTTGTGTTGGTACAGAGGGTGGCATTTTCATCACTTTTGAAATAGACAATACACTAAAACCCAAAAACATATCACAGGGAAGAAAAAAAAAAGATATACGGCTGAATACAAGCAAGGGCAGGTCTCTGCGAAAGCTATTCCATACACAGTGTCACACAGCAATGAAGGATCCTGCCAACTCTTGAAGTGACAATAAGCTACCACAGAGACAACACAATCTGCTCATAGATTCATTTCCCTTCCTCCTAAAGGCCAGTGATGCTTTAGAAAACAAAACTGCCACGTAGTGAACTTAACCAAATGCTAGTGGGCAGAAGATTTCTGTTGTTCTTTTCTCTTATTCCTCCTAAGAACAGGAGCCTCCAGTGACCTAAGGCTGCCCATACCATGGGATCCTGAAGTGGTCCTAGTGAGCAGACGAAGCCAAAAAGAAAACGATCACCAGAATTTTACTGTTGTCACTGAAAATGACAGTATTTTCCTCTTCTAAACAGAAGAGAGAGAGAGAGAGAAACAGTCACAGCCTGTTCCTCCAAATTCTACTTTGAGAAAAAGCTTTTTTAGTCTCAGATTCTAGACGGGGGAGGTTTATTATTATTTTTGTGCATTGCATTAAATGAAAGGAAGAAAAACAGAGGGAACAGTATCTATTGCAATCTGAGGCTTAAACATATTCAATAGAATATTTCAACAGCTTTGCCTGTCTCACAGCCCTGGGCAAAAACATGTCCCCTTCCCTGCTGTTCCTTTATTTCATGCTATAACGCTTCCAGTTCTCCCTTGGAAAAGAATTATGTACATTATCTGCCTGTTGTACTGAATCTCTTTCCTTTGGCCACATATAACCTTTGCAGAAGTTGCTCCATCATTACCAGTAAAAGCTTGAATCATTTGGTACAGGGAAGAAATAGCGCCTGTTAAAAGTGCCTTGATGAATTAAAAAAAAAGAAGGCAAGTTCCTCTTGCTAAATACTATCTAAAAGGATGATGGAGAGCTGAAATAAAAAGTGAATAGAAAAATATGCTGAATGACATTTTCTATATTTTATTGTTATTATTTTTACTATCTTGCATAGTTCTGTCTTTGTGGTTTTACCTAATTAATCAGATACAGTTCTATTCAGCCCATCTGCACCTCTGGACCTGTCCTCGTGACACTACCTTCTACATATCCCTTCACCATTTCAGACTGATGAAACTTCAAACATCTCAGCTTTTTTTCCCCCCATTCTTGTTAGCCACTCCTCTCTGCTATCCTTGTACAAAACCCACTTCCCTCTCTTCTCCAAATAATCACATTTTCCCCCATGCCAGGTCCTTCCTGACAGCCCCCTGTATGACAGTTTGTAGAATCCAAACAAATACGGAAAACACACAGACTGTTTCGGGAAAACCTCAGAATATTATGACTTGAGAACTGGTCCTTTCTCTAACGTCAAAGTATTAAGCTCACCTAAGTCTAACTACACGAGTGTGATTCTGAAACTGGCTGAGTAATTCTGCTCCCACCGAGCTGGCACTTCCTGCACATCCTTATTGCTTCTCAAAAGTCAAAGAGCAGGTCAGGATAAAATCCCTCACACTGCCTCCTTAACCACCTCCCATATTCACTGTGTTTTCCCTGCACAAAACCACCCATCGGACCACTGACATATATTAAACAAACTACATGAAAATATCAGGATCCTGAAGCAAGAACCCTTTAAGAAAAGAGATGCGCCTTTACAAAAGCATTCATAAGGAAAAATTATTTTCTCATACACTGAGCGAAACGAGGCAGGAAGAATCACAGAGCCAGCAAGGACACTGGCAAATTACCAAGTGTTGCCACACCAGTGGAATTGTGCAGGCTCATCCCTGGATACCACGAAGCACTGCTCAATAGCCTGACTCTGAATGACGAAAATTCATACCTCATGGACTTTTCTGCACAGAGACGTGCCGAATTAAAATCCTGGGACGAAACGCATTCCTCAAAACGAAAACATGGAAAATTCCTGCAAAAAGCCAAGTCTGAAGCAGCCGTGACTCAGAGGGACAACTTGAGCAGGACAGGTGCCAAGGATGTCTGTTCTCTGGATTGATTTACAAAGTAAGATTCTTCGAAACCAGAAGACGTTCCGCATCTCATGTGAGCAGACAGTGACTCGAGTTCAATGTATCTCATCGCCATCTGGAAACTCTACAGGCGAGGATATCTTCTCTACTGAGCTCTTGAACAGAATTAGTTTTCATCCAGCTGAAATCTTTGTTCTGAAGCTGTACAATCCCTGCTCTTCTCCCTCATAAGTCAGTTTTATGCCTTTTCCATGTGGTTTTGATATACTCATAGAACTGGCGACCCAGATAAAAACAGCCTAATGCCTCAAGGAAGGGACCCCCAAGATAAGGACTCACACAAAATATTATTCTCAGCATCACCAAGTACTGTGTTCTGCATTGCTGCTCTTAGCTATGACCTTTCATAAATGATATCAGATGGTGTCTGCCTTATCCAATAGCCTGTACCATTGTTCAAGGCATGCATGCACATACATAACATTAATTTCTCTAGCATATTAATAAAAGCAGAAGAAAATAACAATGGCAAATTGGGTACGGATTTATGCTGATCTGTTTCTGCAGTCTACCTCCCTTTATAAATTATATTTATGCATTTTCATTTCCAGTTTCTTTAAATATGAATATTACTGACTAATTATCTTGTTACTGTGATGGACACAATCCAAAACCCGATAAAAGTAGGTCATCGTTTCAGTTCTGGTTATAAATTTTGTGGCTTGAGCCACAAGTGATTGAAGACTTCAGCGAGCATGCCCAAGAAAACCGGACTGCAAATGAAGTTGTCTTGATTTTATTTTCCCCCTAAAGAGAAGGGTTAGCTCAGCATATTGCTCACAGAGACACACAAAGCACAACGGCTTGTGTTGGGCTGCTGCCATTCAGCTTCATGCTGCATCCCCATCTAGAGTCATTAATCTTTTACCACCAGGAATGCAATCAATCATGGTGTGGTGTGGTGGTTTTTTTCTCTTTTCAGGGGAAAAAGACAAAAATTATAGTAATTTTTATGGAAAACACTGCACGGTACTCCTATCAATAACAGTAATTTTTCTTCTCACTACATGCTAACAGATTTGCTGACTGAAACCTGCTTGTCTTCCCAGTACACAAAAATGCGGTAATTTAAAAAACATACAACCAATAGAAAAAACACATGAAGAAGCAGTCTGCTTAATTCTGCTGTACAAGGTAATAAATGTCCTTTTGCTGATAGCTGGACCATAAATAAAAAGGATAGGGCTGCGAAAAAGCTGTTTATGTTACTTCAGAGGTTATTTTCAGGCAGAAACATTTTTCCATCTAGTCCACGACAAAAAAACCTTTGCCTAAACTACGACGCAAGTTTTGATTCAAAACTTACCAACCCCCCCCAATCTAACCAACTCCAATGGCAGTTTTGCTTGAATTAGTGCTGTTACTTGTGCATATATGAAGGAAAAATACATCTATGAAAGTATATAAACCGATGCCACCCCTTCTGCCCCAGCTTCACTCATGTCCTAAGTCAGAAATGCCCATTTCCAGTTGTATGAAAATCTCATTCACACTGTTCGCAGCCCTGGTGATCTGAGAACTAGCTTGAGCTCAGCTCTCACTGGGGTCAGTAGGAGTTCTGCCTGCATACAAATGATGATCCATCCACCTTCCACCCCTTCAAAATACGACATTTGTCACACGTATTCACCTTCATCTTCATTATTTTCCTTGGACATTTTACAACCTAGCAATTCTTTAAAATTGAATGGTACAATCTTTTCATTTTTTTCTTTTCTTTGGTTTTAAGAGACACACAGAAGATAGCCATAGACACAGATTGCTCCCCCCACCTCCACCCCCTTTTTTTTTTTTCTTTCTTTTTTTAATCCATAAGGTAATTGGCTTTCTGGAGAACTAACTGAATTTCCCAAATTTAATTTTAAGAGATGCTCCATAATATCCATTATAGCAAACACTGTCCTGCAGATTCGATTAGTAGGCTCTCTGGACCTGCTTATTTCTGGATTGAAAGCGCAGTACAGCCTGGATAAACGAATTACCTGAGCAGCGGAACTTCTTGCTCTTGATCTGGCTGATGCGTTTGTTGGCAAGGCGACGCGGATTGCTGCATCGAGCGCCGCTGGTTTCTATCGGATTATCCTGCAGGTAATCAGCCAGCCACTTCAAATGGCAGTCGCACACAAATGGGTTCTGAGCTAAATGTCTGCGAGAAGGATGGGATGTTTAATCAGAAGTGACCTGTGACACTGTACTCCATCACTGTTTTTCACAAACGCAAACCTGAAGAGGAGAGTAATTGAATAAGCTTCCCAAAACCCAGGCCTGGCGGAAACCACACCGAGCTGCACACGAGCGGCAGAATTCTGTGAGCTATCGCGTTTCGTAGCTCGTTAAGCCTGCTGCAAGGCCTTTCACAGAGGAAACAGAAATTAAGATAGCAAAGCCTGCTTTAAGGGACACAGACCTTCCGTCTGCAAAGTCCAAAGCTTTCTCCTAAGAGCCTGATATGCTGTCTTTTGAGAGAAATGCACCTTTCTAGAGGAATCTGACCTGAAGAGATCATTTTCTATCCTGGTTTAAAAAGAATTTGACTGGTTACCTCAGTTTCCTAGGGATCAAAATGTGAATCAGCAAAGCGCCCTAGACTTGTGGGCAAAGCCAAAAGAGATGCAGAGGTCTTTTCTCGGTATTGAAACTGTGTATATTCATCAAGTGTAATACTATTCTCCTCATATGTATATTTTCCCAGAGCAAAAATTTTTACTTTTGAGACTGAACTGTTATGCAAGGTAGAACCTGACTCCATCTTTCACCAAAATTTGCAGAACGTATTTCCCACTTAACTGGAAATAGATATTACCACATTGATTTTAACTGGATATTTAGAATTTCTTAACAGAAATCTGCTGAAGTATCTTGGAAAAAAATAGCATTTCTCTGCTGTTGCTATGATTCGTTCTGCTTTGCAAAGTTGAACACTATGTCAGGAGTTTGTCAGGTCTTTCTCAGAGCCTGGTTCTGATCTCAGCTAACTTGCACCAGGTCCCTCTAACTTCCAAGGGAGCAGGGCATGGCTCTCCAACAACTGCAAAGGCAGATGTTTAAATTTGGTTTGGACAGAAGCATAAAGTTGTAGACTCACAAGAACTCTGCTCTGTTAGTGTGTTTTTTTCTACCTGTTGAAACTTCTTCTCTTTTCTGTTTGCAGTTATATTTATGAACTGTCACTTAACAGAGTAAGTATAGAATACAAGAGGGCAAGGGCTGTCAAGGAGTGGGAAGTGAAAGCAAACACAGCAGGAAGTGCCTGGAGAAACACAAGAATATAGTTCTCGTGTGAAAGGTCCAAAGAACAGACAAGCATATAGAGACAGGACATGGGGCTGGTTTGGTAGCTCTAGAACAAAAAACCAGAAAATGGCAATCACTTGGAGTACTAAAAATGGGGGAACGAATCAAAACACTTCTTGAAAAAGTGTCTTGGTGTGAAGCAACATGTCCATTCTAAGTAGCAGTCACCAGGAGTGCCAAGAGAAACCCATGGAAATCGAGGAGAAATTTTTATGCCCGAAGTGTGTATACTGTTGCTTAACTTGACAAATCTCATATACCTCTGCAAATGAATCTTCTCTGTCACCCTTGTCTACAAATACATCCACATACATATATGGCATGTTGCAGGAGAAGAAAGCACAGTAGAGGCGGGGAGGCAGGACTGGGGTATGGGGGAGTTGTACATCATTATTCTAATGCCTAGTTTGCAGCAATACATACTGGCCAGGTATCTGTTGGAATTAAAGGCTGTGCTTGTGGCTGCCTGAGGAGGTAGCAAGTGCCCTGCTGCTAGAAATCCTCCCTGTTACTTCATTTTCATGTGAATTAAAACATTTGTAAAACTCATTTGGCCAATGCATTTCCAATATTAAAATGTATACATGCCTGTGTATTTAGATATTTCCACTACTATAGTGCGTGCACGCATATAAATACATAATGTGCACATACATTTTGGTGTGTGTGTGTGTATATATATAAATATACACACATATTTTAATACTAGAGACGTATATACTACATAAACACACAGTCTTGTATCTATATACGCACATACAAATATATAAGAACTCATGCAATGTTGGGTGAGGGGGTTCTTCTCTGTTTTTCATTTATACCAGGCTGCCAACTCCAGCTCTGCAGGAGCACTGTTTTACCTTATTATCCTACTACTCACAGCGTTAGGATGAAATCTTCCTCTGTAAAATACTGAGTCATTTCTATACTTTTGCTTTCAATTTTGCTTCTCATCCCTCTTCTTCTAATAGCTCCAATTCAAAGACTCTCAGAAAATGTTTAGTGGATTTTCTTAACGGATCAAATAACACCATTGGAATGTCAGCTGAAATATGGAGTCAGAAATCACAACTGTACAGCAGGACTCCAATGCAGTAAGGAGAGATGCCAACTCACTACCTCATTAAAAACTGTTAGGCAATGACTTCAATAGAATCTGCTGTTCATATATTATACAGAGAAAAATCCACGTATTATCTTCCTAAAAACCAGTAAGAATTAATCACCTCTGGGAGCTTAACACACTTATGGCACTTATGCCACTATGGGCAGACTGTCTGATGGCTAGTAGAGCTGAATTTATGCAATGCTTCTTTTTCTTGTTCCTTTTATTTCTGTCAGAAAAGTAGGGGCTATGACCCAGGGGTCTCATCAAAATTGTCTTAATGTGAGATGCAATGCCTTTGCTGAGAAATGCAACATCTTTGGGGAAAAAGGGAGCAAGCTGTCATTTATGATATGCGTGCATACTCACAGAGTCTGGATCGATCGGAGAGGTGCAAAGAGCCCCTTGCTGATGGTCTGCAGTTTGTTGTCATAAAGAGATAGCAGTTTGAGATTATGCAGACCTTGGAACGTGTTTACCCTCAGGCAGTTGATCTTATTGGCATTGAGGAGCCTGAAAACAGAAGAGAGGTTTAGAATTCATTAATCTTGTAATAGTCAAATAAAGATAGACTGAACTTTGGGGTTAAAACTAAAAAAAATATTAACCCAGTTACCAAACCCAACCTACATTTAAAGGTCTTCATTGGCCTGTTACATTAGGAAGGTGAAAGAAAGGGACAGTCAACATTAGTACTCTTCTAGGTGGGGAATATACAGACACATAACAGTGCTAGCTATCTTAAAATACTTCCTACAGTTAATTTTCCTACAGGGTAATTTTCCTACAGGGTAATTTTCATATCAGGCTGCAGGAACAGCTCCTCCCATGCATTTGACTTCTGAGATTTTGCTCCAACAGCAAACATCAGTGCCACCTCTTACTATTTGCTTCTTACAGCCATTCCTGTGTCCAAGCCAAAGCAATCTTCATTCTCTCTCTGTTCTTGCACATTACACATTTCTCTTTTGAGCTTCTACATTATCTTCTCCATAAAGAATAGGTTAATGAGTTATTACAAGGCAGAATCAGCTACCAAGTTTTGGACAATATTCTCAGACTTGCAGCTAGGCATTACAAATCCTCTGGGATCTACCCTCTGTCCTTGTGAACTGGTCCCACATTGTTTTTAGGTAATGCACATTAGCCTAGATTGGTCGTTCCATGGCAGAGGCTGAGCTCCTAATTTACACAGAAAGAAAACTGGAAGTGAGTGTGTACTGCCATTTATTTTGCTAGATGCCATTTTTTTCCTAACATTGTAGTAATATTCTAAGTCACAGGCAGTACTTGAAACAAAGCGTAAAACAAAAATGAAAACAATCTTGGTAATAAGAAAATTTACAACTGAACTACTGTTGTATTTGTATATGTGGACAACGAGCATGTCCTTCTGTGATGCTGTAGAGGTGCACACAGAGCAGAGCTGTGTTGTGCAGACGCTATTCACTCCTGTGCAAAGAGTGGGCTCGAAGTCTAACCATCACTGATCCTGCTTAATAAACCCTCAGAGCAAAGCTGACCTTAGAACTGTGGTGAATACACCGGATTCAAATCCATTCTCTGATTAGTTTCAACAGAACACGAAGAAACCCAATGCTGGAAATTCGAATTTACAGTATCACAAGTTTTCCTGGCATGAATCTTCAATTACTAGATCCACTGTGATATCATCTGTGACACTTCTGTAACTGCCAAATACCAAAAATGAGAGAATCTGATCCTACACATAGCCACAAATACCGGGGCACACTCTTTTCTTGAAGGATCAGAGAAAATAATTTGGAACAGGAACGTGCTTGTGCAAACTGTTTACAAGTGGGAATTCAGCTACTACCCAGCTTTTCTAGGGTGACACCACCTATTCTGTATATGAGCTATGCAATATATATCCAGTACCTAAACCTAAAGAGGATGGAGAGCGTGCTCAACAGTAACACAGGTGTGGCCATACTCAGTGGATCATGAGATAGATTAATGTCCTGTTTCTAACAGCGAGAAAGAGGGCAGGGAGAGGGAAGTGAAAATCTGTGAGAAAGCTTAATAAATCACACCTAAAATTTTTTTCTTCCTATTTACTGTGAGTTCAAGTATGACTTTTGCCCAGAAACATGAAGGTTTAGATTCCTTTCAAAACTCATAGTTATTTTAAAATACCTCCTCTATGGATATTCCCCTACATAAATTCCAAATCTTTGCTTAATCTTTCTTCACTATCACAGACCCCCTAATGGCACCTAATTATTAATTAGGTATACAAGACTGGCCTCACATGGAGTTAAAAGCGGTCATAAGATTTATTTTCTTAAACTAAAACAAAGGCAGATGAGAAAAACATATTCTAGGAAGCAGAAACACCAGCCTTACTTAAACACTGAACCATGCTGTAAATCACACTAAGGGTTCCTTTTATTGGAGTCGCACCAAAAGAAGGGGCAGAGTCTTACTTTAGCGAGAATTACATGGTATTTATTTTTCACCAGTTTATGGCGAAAGTAAATTCCACCGCTTTTTCTAGTTTGTTATCAGCTTGATTGGATGAGATTTACACACGGCTTCCAGATGTGGTGCAGCATTCATAAGGAGGTTAAAAATTCAAGTAGAAATAAAACCGCCTGCTACCCAGAGGGATGATGCTTTATTAACCCAAGTCTCCATTTTCATCCCTCTGGATACGTTAAAAATATGAAGAAATCTCTTGCAAGCCCAGGACCACCACAGAATACCAGAGAGGGGTTAAAGACCTCGTGGTTTACACACTATTGAAAGCAATGAGCAGAGCAGAGCAGTATTACAGTTCCATGAACCCCTTTCTCGAAAAAAAGTGAATTTGTCCACACACACTGAAATAATCGTGTGTTTCAGCTAAGCCCCTTGAACGAATGCGTGCTGAATTGGCACTCTAATTGTATCAGATGGTCATAAGCACCATCTGCATAATTAAGATGGTCCCATAATTGAATTATATGCCCAAGCACAGTTTCAAGTGCTTAACATTTAAATAACATCTTGAACTCCAAACCCGAAATGATTGAAAAAACTGTTTTTAAGAGCAAATAGGGATGTTCATATGGCTTTTACCCTTCGCAATGTTTGTATTGTCAGCTCAGTGAAGTCAAGTAATCAAACTATCAGCAAATAACTACGTAAGTCAGCGAATGAAACCGCAGCCTAGCAACATTAACGCATGCTGGAGATTGCAAGCTGATGTCTGTTGCTACAGGATGGACCAGAAATCATCCCAGGTACGTTAATGAGCCAAAAGGAAAGTATCAGGGAGAAAAGCTGCACAGAGCCACTGGAAAACTTCACTTTTTCCCTAGCTTTGTGTTTTGACAGCGACGACAACATGATGAGAATGAAAATGTTCGGCATCCCGTGAACTGGCTGGCACATCCCACGTGCCAGACTGCACCAGGGAAAATGAGAACTCACCAGAAAAAGGCAGATGTAAAATGCACAGCAGATTTGTATGAAAGAGGAGAGCTGGGTAACAGTTTTGCATGGGTAACAGCAGAATACAAATGGAATATACATGTAGGCTCCACCTACATTCAAAGGCAATATAGGGCAGCAGAGAAGATGCTCTTGGCAGGAAACACTCCTCTTACAAAAAGTCAAAGAAAATTTCTGGCATGTTTTATTCAGGATTTTTTCTTGAAATTTACAGGGAATCAAGCATCATCTTTGATTTAACACAACTTATTGCAGGAGAACAGCTGAAGGGCCAGCATGGAAGTATCCAGCCAACTCCCCTGTCACCCCAGCAGTCAATGCCGAGCAATGCCTAACGACAGAATCGTGTGTGTCCCTGCTCACTCACTGGAAAAATAAGTACATTAAGTTTCAGGAACGTTTTAAAACAACCTAGAGGGTAGGGGAGCAATCTGATAGCCTCTCACTGTATCAAGATATTTAGGCATCTACTAAAATTTACATTTTATCATGTGATGACTGACCACTGAAGTCTGTTTGTTCTTCATTTGATAACAGCCAGTGTGAAACCATCATCATGTTTGCCTGAACCAGCTTCAAGGTTTCTCCACGTTCAGGGAACTAGATGAAGGTGATGACAAATTTATTCAATGTAAATTAGAACGGAAAAAGTCACGAGCTGATAATGAGTCAAGAAGGAAGCATGATCTGACAGTCCTGTTTTGCAGAAATTGTATAGGCCTCTATTCATTTCTTATCCAAAAGACCACAACCCCAGTTGAACGTCATCCATAAAGCAATCCCACGGCACTCACGTTGCCACCTGGAGAATTATCATATAAGTGCATTATCATTATAAGTGCATATTGTCATCACATCTGCACTTCTGCTATTTAAAACTCCATATTATCTAAACTATGCCTGCAGATAAGGCCACAGCTGATTTTAGATAACCACGTGATAATTCAGATGCCCAATGGAACGCACATTTTCTGAACTCCCTGTGCTATCAGAAAGTTAGCTGTAACCAGGAGAGTTTCTGTCAGGTGAGTCCAGCTTGGAGTACTGGCGTCAGGGGAGCAAATGAATTACACGCTGACGTAGGAACTAGAGGTTGTTTTGGGAAGCTGCTTGCAGACAGGCTACAGAAGTGACACAGAAAAAGCAGATACTGTTGCAGCCTTTCATTAGTGCTTGGCTGTAATTGTATTTCTGTGTCTGGCAGATGCTGCTCCCTCACTTCAACAGCAGTTATTGAGTTTAGTCATATTATCACAACAGCAGCCTAAATGGAGAAATCTGAAGGAAAAAAAGTTGGAGGCAAATGGCTTGAAAACAATTCTAAAGATATTAAATAGGTCTGCACAGAGAGCACTCTGTCCTGGACTAGAAGGACAAGGGCTGCACAGTATCTCTGCTGTAGCCAGAAATATTTTGAGTAATCAAGGGAAAAGTTCATATGTCATTTAGCTAAGAATTTAGACTCACAGAACTCAGAAATTACAGAGGTTGCAAAGTACCCCCAGAGGTCATCTGATCCGAAGCCCACTCAGAGCATGCACAACTTATAGATATTTAATGCAGATACTTGGTTTATCTCAAAAATAATCATTCCATCAGCTCACAGGATAATTCAGAATGACAGGAAGCTTGAGAGGTTTCTTGTCCTGTTAGGCTGCCCCAAGCAGGGTGAGCTATAAGGTCAGGCTTAGAATTTTATTGTCTGATCTTTAAAATCTTCACGGCAGAGAACACACAACTTTCCGGGCAGCCTGCTCCACTGCTTGTCTTCTTGTTGTGAAAATGTTTCCTCTCACATCTAGTCAGGTCTCTCTCTTCTTTTTCTTTTTTTTTTATTGCCTATTGTCTCCTCTCTATGAGAAAAATTAGGAACTCCATGGAACTAGAAGATTTTATATGTCATTAATGCTCAGAAGATTGCTGAGGGGAGGAGGAGAAGGCTGTAAACTTTTGGCTTTGTTTTTTGAGAATATGCTGTGGAAGACTTGGAAATGGAAAACTGTAATTTCTTTATTCTGGCATTTATATACTGTTTATATCACTGTTTAATGATACTTATGTATGTAACAGTGAAATGTATACAGTACAAAATATTGGAAGTGATGTACATTCTTTAGAGTAATTTTGTATTTCTTCTTTTCAAAATACTTTGTACAGCTTTGTGCTTCACTGGATTTTCTTTGAGCTTGTAACAGGCTCTGAAAGTATACAATAAATAATTGGTAGATCCTATTTTAAGCTCTTAAGTACTGAGATTGAATTTACAATTACAAATCAAAACAACCACTTCAAACCCGGCAAATTTGCCATGGAGATGTTTCCCAAGCAACCACACCAGAAGAGCTATGGGAGTACCAACTATGTCACTATTTGTCCAAGAAGAAACAGCATTAAAAAAGCAGGTTAAGAAGGAGAATCACTCGAAGTAAAATTTGTCTTGCTGAATTTTGGGAAGACTGATAACAGTAGTTTCTGAAAGTACACATACAACTGGTCACTTCATATGAGCCTATTTTAAAAATGTTAGTTGGTGGTGTAACTATTAGATCAAGTTCCGATTTTAACCCAAGTTGGATCTTTGGATCTGTAAGTCTAATTTTTCACCACTTTCGAAGTTACTTTATCTGTCAAGATGTCGAATTCCAGGCACCAAACCGAATATTGGTCTTTCCCAACTACAATGTGGAGTTGTCCCTGATAATCAGACATTAGGATAAGGAGGAGAAGGCTGTAAGCTTCTTTTGGCTTCATTTTATGAGAGAGGAATACAACAAACCTCTGATTCAATATATATGTACCCCAGGAGTATATCTACCTCTAGCAACATCAAAAACTATGGGCATTCTTTCTTGTTCAGCAAGCCACAGGGATCTCAACAATAAAATTTAGGATCAACACGCCAGAGCTCTTGTTCGATTAGTCACTATGCAAAGCAAATTTCCTCAAGGTAAAGGATTTATTGAAAACTGATACTTGCCAGACCTTTGAAAAATGAGATTTCATCCCCCTATGTTATTTTGCTAAACAATCTCTTAAGCAGTAGAGATTTTAGGATACCTTCTTGTTCCAGGAAACAGAGCACTGTGAAGCACAGAGCATATAACTGTAATAAAAAGGCTTCTGGAATGTTTGTTTTAATATGGCTGCAGAGGGGAAAGTGTATTACTTAGGTAGGAGAAATACTGGCTAAAGAACTTGGTGCCCATTGCCCACAGCTCACTGTCTCGAGCCGCTGGGCTCGCTGTTTCAGCTCCGACTGGCTCTGCACCCCTATGCATTTGGGCACAAGGAGAGCTGCGAGGCAGGTGGGAAGGATGTTAAAGTACATCCCAGTTTCTAGACAGATCAAGGTTAGTCTAAATCCTACCAGACAGGAATTCAAAGTGACTGCAGCTACTGGTTACTTGAAAACCTCCACCTTAAACTGAAACCCTTTCCATTCTTCTGATGTTCGAATGCAAATTGCATAGATAATAATAATTAATCAAACATGGTTTCATAGCTTGCATGGATTGTTGCCCCAGTGAAATGAAAGTTTCATTTTACTGTTAAAAAATAAAAATCAGACCCCAGTTAGCCCTTTCTGGAAAACTGTATAGCTCTCTAAAATCCAAACAGACCTAAAATTCTCAGAAGACACTTGGTCCAGATCAAAAGAAGAATGTATGAGGACAGGCTACAGCAGCTTACTAGCATCCTCTCTTCTGGCAACTTCCAACAGGATAAGGAAAATGACCTTGTCCAAGAAAAGCTGCTGTTCCACACAACAGATGTGTAGTCGGACTTGTATAATAATGTTTGCTACCCTGTTGGTTACAACTGCACGTTTAGGAAAACATAAGATTTGTGAAAACAGTAATTTAAGAAAAATTCAACTGGGACTATTTATGTGGGGAATGTTAACTACTTAAGATAGTTAATTATAACAAAGGCTTCAGAAACAATATTTTAAAGCAAACCAATAAGTTTTCAAAAACAACAAACAAAACCAACACCCCATGCACCAAACAAAAACCCCAACTTATTATCTAACCATGTCTGGTTATTTTCTTGCCAAATATAACATTGGCTTACCCACCTCTGCCTTATATAACAGAAATAGAGAATTCTACTGCTACCTGGGTGGTCTAAAACTTGTTTCGATTTATTCGTTTACCATAAACCAAAGTCAAACGGGGCAGTTGAGGATGCCGTCATGCCTGAGCCAAGCATTGCCTTAACCAGCTACAGCGTTTCTGACATCAGTGGCACTGTCTGCAGACGTAAGGCACTTAGAGAAAACAATTCTGCCAGAGCAAATACGCAGTAATACGCTGTGTTGTGACTACATTTAAATAGAAGGACAATGGCATTTCTGAGAAACTCCGATGAGTCTTATCCAAAGCCTCAAATAACAATATTAACTGATCTGTAATTTCACAGTAATTATTTTTCCCTTCTAAACACAATCTCAACAATTTCATACAGAACCCACAACGCCCTTTTCCTGATTGTGTCCTGCCTTACCATAACGCCAGTATGTTTTCAAAAATGCTCCAGCTCAAGCTTAGGAAATTACACTGGCTACCAGGATACCTTAATCAGAGCATTCTTATCAGTGTGTCTCCAGACTAATAAGCAGAAATCTAATCTAGAGCCCACTGAACACTAAATTAGATCTAATCATCGGGCATTCTTCCAACTGTTCAACAGCAGGTCTAAAACCAAACAATGTCGTTTATTTTTTTGGTATCCATTAAAACACTACAAGCACTCCCGTAATAGCTGCTTCAAAGCCATGATCAGAAAAGCGTGCAGACATTTGTTTGCATTTAAGGCATGATCATTACTGCTCGCCTTGCCAAAAGCTGCTTTACAACACCAAGACACTTTCAAGAAGACCCTGAAAGGCTCCAGAGCCACAATACTCTGGGAATCCCATAATGGGGCAAACTAATTACATCTTCTCAGCTTAAGAATGTTTAACCGGTTGAAGCACAACACCTTTTAATTGTTCTCTGGCACACAGATTTTGTCCCCTTAAAAAAAAAAAAGACATCGCTTGAGCTAATTCAGACCATAAAATTACTGCATTTGGGCTTAAACGCAATTTGTTGAAAGCCTGCACTTCATGCACACAAGGACTATTGTACAAAGGTGCTGAAAACTGCTTAATGATTTATGCAAAAGTTCTAGATGCACATTTTTATAGGACAGTGTGAGCCATGTGTTGAGTGATTTTTATTTTACACTTTCTACTGGGAAAAATCCTATCTATAAAATGTCCTGGATTAGATACAGCAACTGTGTATCACCATGAAGTCGTAATCACAAAATATTTGGTTGGGAGGACTGTGATAAAGCTCAGATTTTAAATATATTGAGCAATGTCAACTATTTTGTAACTTAGTTCTTCTCCATGACCATGGATTTCTAATCTAAATCAATGCTTACTTTTATATATCATGCAAGGGCAGCAAAAGCTGCAGTCGTAGAGTGATGTATTCAGTGGTAACCCTGAACTTTTGTATATTCCTTTCTGGTTATGTCAAGACAATCAGAAAGACTTAAAATAACATGAATAAAATCTGCTTTTTGTTTTATAGTTCATATAATTTACTGTTTGGGGGTGGAGGGCTGTGTGTGATATAAACCAGGATTGACTAATTTATCATATATCACCTTTACTTTCTGAATGCATCATCCAGGACGGGAATCAGAATGTTAGGAATACATATTAAACACATTTCAGCTTTGCTCTCTCTACTGAATGGCTGAAACAGGAGCTGATTTCCTTCTCTTGGAAGGAGTTACTTCTTCCCAGTGCAAATAAGAGGACACGAGTGAGTGAAATTTGCAGTTTCACATTTGGCTTAGGAAATTTTTTCTGCTACACTAATAAATACTTAAGAGTGTATGATATATACCTTACCTTGATCATGGCTCTGCCATGGTACAATATATTCTGAAACCATTTCTCTTGCAACTAAGCCACATTTGGCATAATAAGAATATTTTGCATGCCTCACAACAATAAGATCTTTCATATTGCCATTTTGCTTGCATGTGCAGGCACTTGCAAGACAGTAGCTCTCAAGGATCTAGATATTCAACCACAAATGCTAAATGTGTAAAAATAATCAGATGGCACCCCCACCCACACATCAGTCAGTGACCAAATTTCCTTTCTTGGGCTTGGACCAAGTCTCTCATTTTCTCCCCACACAAAAATCCTCCGTGTCTATTATCCATTATACACACAGTGCTATAAAACTGTTGGCACCTCCCTTTTTTTTTTTTTTTTGTTAAAAGCCCTTGCCTCCCTCTTGTCTGACACAGAAACAACAGGCTAGCACGTCCCAGTAAGTTTTCAATGGAAAAGGTGATTATATTAATGTCAGAAGCTGAAAAAAACAGTAAATCTAGCTAGTCTGTAAAATAAAGAAGAGGAAGGGATCATACTCACAGCAGCTGCAGAGACACAAGATCATCAAAAAGGCCCTGGGGAATCTCTGTGATCTTGTTTCCATAGAGCACTCTGAAAGATTCAGGAAGACAAAATAAATCTTAAGTAACAGACCAGTTTAGTGTCCTCCCACATCTCCACATTATCATCTTTATTGATCTTGTGCACCATGCCCAGGGTCTGTGGGCATTTCATTTAACTACTGATCTCATTTTCTTTTCAGGGAGCACATGGCATTAAATGAGTCGTTATGATTCAGGCTTCGTCTGGTGTTGGAAAGCATTTTTAATGTAGAAACTGGACATCATCCAAAAACTGTATCTGATACATTTTTCATTCTGTTAAGGGAATTTTCTTCCATCCTTTTTAGAAAGATTTTAACCGTTGAGAAGTACACTGTCTGATGTAAAACCCTATAATTCTCCTTAGTGATACTGAATTTAAAAGCCAGGGAGCACAAGCTGGTTGGAGATAAAATTTCATATAACTGAATCTCTTAAGACATAATAATTGGCATGAAATGTGACACAGGCATCATTGGATAAAATATTATGGCTTCACCAGATGCTGTTACAATTTCAGCTAGCTAATATAAAGAAATTTAGCCGAGACTGGAAATAGCCATATATTTCAGAAACTCAAACATAATTTACGTATAGTTTAGTTATAAAAATCAGTGAAGATCTACTAACACATATGAAAGTCACTTTATATATTTTATATATTTATTCAACCATAAACACATATGACCTGATATCAGTTTTAATATGAAAAACATTTCCTTTTTTAATGGAAAAATGCACATATAGTACCCTCGGAGACTGAACTAAAGGGAAAAAACAGATGAAACCACCATTGTGCTAAGATATGTTACCTAGGGATCAGAGCAAGATCACGTATGACAGGAACGCCCGAATTCCAATCACAGCTAAAGCATTTACTCATGTCATTTCTGCAAGTTGATAAAATTTCTCAAAACCAGAAAGTGGGTTAGGGGCTTACTTGGGTAAAATGGAGAAGATTAGACTCCCTCTGAAAATTTTACGCCTTATCTAAACATTTTAATAGACTTTAAATTGGGACAAACAGCCTTTATGTAATTTCTGTGGCCTACCTAGGACATGGTAAACGGTCATAAACCAGTTCACACCAAAACTTTGAAAATTTTGTTGCTTATGTGTCACTAAACTGGTTAATTCCCCAACTTTTAAACGTGCAATAACATGCTAGCAATGAATCAAATGGCCATGTGAGGCTTGGATGCTGGCTGAAATTGTGTCTTATCATGTCTTTCAACATTTAAAACATTATGGTGAGTTGAACATACTGAAAAACAAACACTTAGCACGACGGACCATTTACAATCCCCTCGGCCTTCCCCGAGTATTGCCACTTCAGTTTTCTCTTCATCAGTCATCGGCAGGACACCCCCTCTGTGGGAGAGTTCCCAGAGCAGCTCATTTCTGAGCCTAAGCAAAATGAATCTAAATAACATAACGCCACTTAGAGTCAAAAATCTAAACCTGAAACTTCATTTGTCATTACTTTTGTAGTTTAGCAGGAAATGTATTGGTACCCAAGAAACTCAGGATCATTTAGCATTATATTTTCTCTAAACAAATAAAATATAATTTCTCTTTATCTATGGCAGAGTCAGGAAGCTGGTTTTACTGTACTATTACGGGTAATTTTTCTAATTCTTTCCCAATTTCAGCTTCAGAAGACACACACAACTTCCTACTTCAACAAAATGTATGTAAATTTTTATACTGTACCCCAAACTAGACGGAAATGATGGCTGAATTTTGAAAGTTCTAGCAGGTATATTTAGATATCAGTTTCAAAATATAAGATAACATTCAAGTCGCTAAATTTCACTGAGTTCTGAAACAATATCCGAACAGCTGACTCACTTCTTTCCGACCAAAGCAATTGATATGAGTACCTGTATCAGGAAGCAAACCCCAAACTTCCACAAATAAAGTACTTATAAGAAGTTAAAACACTATGTTAATAGAATCCAGTCTATTTCCATATGAGTTTCCACTCCTTCTGAACAACATTTCTTTAGCAAGTGCATCATCTGTATAGAAAGTTTAGATCATAAGCTCTGTGAGGTTAGATGAACATCTGGCTTAGTTTTGTGAAGCAGACGGATCAAGGCTGATCACTAACGCATAATGCTGCAGCATATAAGTTCATAAGCTAAGCTTTACAAAACACCCATGGAAAAAAGCACAAAAATCCCCACTCCAGACTAAGGGTTATTATGGTTTCAGAAGTAAAACGACTTATGTAAAGTAAAACCTTAAAGAAATCTTGACACTCACAGCCAGTGCAGTTGTTACTTATAGTACCACTAAATACAAATATCAGAATAAGACTCTCACTAGTGAAATTTTTCATTTATTTTTAACTTAGGAGTCAGAAGGTCAAGGTGCAGTGTTGCACTGAATTTAAAACCTTGGATATGTGTGTACATCCTGTTCATTATTTTCAGCAAAGTAAAACAGATGAAAACAGCTTACAAAACAAAACAAGGCGTCAATTTTTAGAAGCCATCAAAAGAAAACAAGCGTCGCAGAACCTAATTGGGCTTATGTGCACGCGGCACATTAACAGTCAAACAAATTAACAGCTAAACAAAAGTCAGTATGAGAGCTCAGGCACTTGTCTCTAATTCATATTCATGTTCAGCGCTGCACAGAGCCAAATTAGCTCCTGCCATTGTCTGCCTGCCATGCCAGAGCTCAAGGCAAATGCTCCTGCAGAAAGAAGTGAAGAGGAGGGGAGGCACATCAAGCATTGCATCTCAGGTCTGAGCTCCCATTTCCATTCGCTCCAATAAAAAGCACGGAAAATTTTGTTTCCCTCTGAGTTCCCGCTTTTTCTGTTTGGAGACAAGAAAGCATACTCATACCAACAAATATGAATACTGGTCAGGTTTTTGATCCAAGGTGCTTTTGTTCCGAATATACCAACTGCTGCTCTCCTAAGAGAGCTGTGAATGCTTGAGCCTGCCGAAAAGCCTGGCCGGGTCAGCCACACGGTGTTACCGCAGCCCTTTGCTCTGCGTTCTGTCACCGTGCCCATCTCACCAGCATGCACCACGTTTCCAGCATAGCAGCTTCGGGGAAAAAAGAAACCAAAGAAAAACCCCAAACAAAACAATAACTTCAACTGACGATATAACAGGAAACTCAGCCAAGTCAGTTCAAGAACTTCATTTAAATCTCCAGTGTTTTTTTACCAACGGAGATCAATTTTAGGAGATTTGCCTACAGCACCACAAGTTTAAAAATGTATGTTCATTGCATCCCTCACATACATTGCAGGACATGCAGGTGTCCTGGCTACTGTGCAAGGCTGGCACAAGAATAAAACCCTCCTTCTAGATTTTTTTTGATTTTTTATTAAAAAGACATTTAAAAAGTTAACATGTAATAAAAATAAAATCGTCTCAGTAGACAAAAGACAGCGAATCAGCGAATCAGAATGACATTTATTAGAACATACACAAAAAATGACTTAAATTTTTCTTGTGTGCTCCTGATTGTTCATTTGCTTCTCCACTTTTCTGGGAGACCAAGTTAGCTACAGGCCTGACAAATACCATTTGCTGACAGGTGGCCTAGCTATTACTCTAAACATGATGTGCATTTTGGGTGGAAAAACCCATGACCTGTGGCTTAATTCTGTATTCACAATGCTAATCTTAAAAGTAGCAACTAGGGACTGAGCCAGAACTGACTGAGAGACCAACAGGTATCCTTTTTCTTATTGTTCCTTTCTTTCTCTTCTCACCACACACGAGAGGCTCTTTCACAAAGATGGAAACCAGTCTGAATGGAGAAAACAGTCATAAAATTGTGTAAACCCAGCAGGCTTGCCACTGCGTGAATTTTATTCTTGTCTGTTCCACAAGGCAGGTATATCTAATACCAGAAGGACCAATGTGAAGAATCACTCACTGGCTTTTTTTAACTCAAGCAAACTTTTCTCAAATGTTCTGCAGGTGGCTTTATAGTATCAGCAACTTGCTGTCACAGCCCAGGTGAAGCCGAGCCATCTGAAGGTTGTATTCTCAGCGATACGTGGAGGCATCGCCTTGCCTTTTAGCCTAGTTCACAGCTAAATGCTTCCTGCATGGCCACAAACCACAAGCTGCAGTTCTGCAGAAGTACCTGGCAGACTGGCTCACAACTTGGGGCAGCTTTCAGGCTGCCATCAATCTTCCAAACAATGGGAAGGACAATACGCGTAAAGCACAGAGCCCTGGCTGCACTGCAGGCACTGGAGGAGATCCCTGGAAGAAGCACCCTATTCAGCCGAAGAGCTGTTACGGATCTGTAGTAAGAAATTATGCAAATACATAGAAGCCCTAATGAGGTGTGGTGTTTCTTCAGCCTGATTCTGGCATCGTATTTTAATATTCCCCCCCAAATATATCTATTTAAAGACACGATTACAAACTAGATTTCCAGTTAAGCCATTAATTGTTACTACTAAACTTTGATTTTGCACATTAATCCAACTGATGCTCTAAGCTGTTAAAAATAAAGATTAAACAGTGAAATTAGTCATTGCATAGATTCATCTAAAAGCTTGGGACATATCAGACAAAGAAAGGGTTGAAAGCACACACAGCACCAAGTATGTTATCTCGGGTGAGAATATAATTAAGCATGTAACAGAGACAGGGGACTTGAAACATGAAAGTCTCACTGTTCCTCCACGGTTTCTAGATATTCTGACCTCTTGAACAATTTTAGAATTCAGGAATTTGCAAGGACTTCACCAACACATGGCCTTTCATGCGCGCTGAAGTTTAGCATCCTTCTAAACACACACCTTCTAAGGGTGCGAAACAATAATTGCTGTCTTGTCTCTATTTTACAGTTTGTCAGCCTACACCTTGCTTGCAAATGTAGTTGTGATTTAGCTGCTTCGTTAAGTCAGATCCCGGAACACAGAGATTTTTCCCTTGAAGGTGACACAGAACTTCTTGGAGGTATGAAAGCCTAGCCCAGAATCCCTTACTCCAGACCATACGGCTTCCCGCTAAGTGTTCCTTTATTTTGGCTTGGCTGATACATTCTTACCGAAGTGTCAAATTTTGACTTTATGCAATATCCTTCTCAGTCCTCAGAATGCTTTTAACTTTCCTTCAGATTGCAAAAACAATTCTTGCTGGGAAGAATTATATTTCCTGAGCACAGGCTCAATGAGAATTCAAGTTATCAAAAGAGGAGGAATTGATAGGGGTAGAACCAGCAATAAATTTCTAATATCTGAAAGAAACTTAAACATACAATCTTTTTTTTTTTCTTTCCTGCACTATTTCACACTTTTTTTTTCAGAACAAGGTAGGCTAAATAAATCACAGTAAAACTACCCAAAGGAATTTGTTACTTTAAAATAAGTTTGGCAGTTATTGCAATAGACAGTGTTTTATTGCAGATTTCAAATCACCACGAATGACACCACATACATCACTGCCCAGGAGATGATGGTCTAAATGGGACTGCTATGTCAAAACCTGAGCTGTCTCTTGTCTTTGTGCCGAGGCTGATCTAAGCACTTAAATTCTTCACTAGCTTAATTCAATATATGAACAAAAGCAAAAGATTTCTCCCGCTGCAGTGGTCTAAAATTTATTCACCTGGTTTAACACACCGAAGGCTTAGACTATTCTCTCATATCTCATAAAATGTCCCCAGACAGTCTGGACATGGACTTCCGAACCTACATTTGCGGGAGGTTTACTGACCCCAAGAATAACATTTATCTTTGAAACGCTAATACAATCCTTGCACTGATATTAGACAGATTTTGAGTCGATTGAATGAAAAAATAATTTACTTCAGAAAGTACATGCAGCAACCTTGAAATAGGAAATTATTGATAAGTTAGCCCCCATGTTCTGCGATGGGCTACTAACCACCCCAAGTCCAGCAAGTGCAATTCTAACTACGTAAAGCAAAGTGCTGAAAATAGAGCATTTCTCAAACTTTTGCTTAGAATTAAGATCACACACTCTTTTGCAAGCAACCAATTTGCCACACTTTTCAGTGCAAGAGTACTCTTTACTCTCATGGAAAGTAGCATTGGATGGCAACACTAATCCCACCAACACAAAATCCATGGCTACGTTACCATGACTCACTTAAATCTGTGTTGCTTGCTGTGTTTTTAGGTTCAAATACTTCTAATTTGTTTCTCTTCTTGGATATTTCATATGGTCCCAAATACTACGGTACCACTACACCTCGTAGCCTTCAATGACACACCCTTGTACCATCTCTTTGAGACAGAGAAACACTTCCACTTCTACTATGCAGCGTACCTTCTTACTCCCAAATCCCACAGTAATGCCTTCAGGACTAAAGACCCTTTTTCTCAGGCCCTGAACCATACACAACATCTTTTACCTGCCACAAAGGCTTTACAGCAAGTTCCCCACAACCCTGTTCTCTCACAGCCAGAGATTGGATGTTACTGCATCTTCAGTTTGTCTATAAGCAGGTTTGAAGTTTGATTCGTACCAAAATTATGCTATCAAAGCCCTAGTGCCTAAACATTGAAATTCAGGCACTGTAACAGAATTAAACCCACAGAATACACAGAGCCAGAGCTGACCAGTGACTCACAGAGTCACCTGCAAGTGACACAACAAGGGGAAAAGGAAAAGTCAGAAAACTTGGGGAAGAGGAAGAAAAAAAAATTTAAAGAAGAATGATTCCAATTCCTTAACTGATGTCACAAACAGGGGAAAAAAATAAAAAGAGTTATGTACATGCCCAAATAGTTCTAAGAAAAATTGAGTAGAAATTCCTTATTCCACACAGTCATTATACTAATAGGAAACAAAATCCAACTGAAAAAGAATGGAGAATTATTTTTTTTTTCTGTGTGTGGGGAATGGAGAAATCCTGAGTCCTTAAAAGACAAGGCTTGCCTTTCTTTTACTAAATGCAGAGAATAGCTTACTTCAAGTGTTAAGATTTTGTGAACTGTCTGACTCCCTCAGGTAGATTTCCTGTTAGACAAAATATTCAAGATAGAAACTTATGACCTGCTAGCATATGCATCATCCAGCACTTTAAATTTTATACATTTTAGAGGAAACTGCTTCTGTAATAAACATGCCTGTGTTTTGAAAACTATCATGCACAGATTCAAAAGGCAGAGTACTCTGAGAGGCAGCTCCGCCTGGAGACGCTACCCTGAGTTAACTCCCGAAGAAAGTCGGTAGCAACCCACTATATATAGGTCTCCATTAGCCAGCCAGGCTAACGACGTTGGCTGCCTTCCAGACAAGCACTTTCCCTCTCTGAGACCCACAGGGATTGCACGAAGACAGCGACTGAAGGGAGGAGCAGAAAAATGGGAAAAACGAGCAAGGATTTTAGGTAGTGGAGCAGTCCTTCATTTTTAATGGAACTGAAGTTTCTTACTTACATTGGTGCGTTAATATTTTTCCCTCCTTTATTCTGGTTTTAACTCAGCTAGCTGCAAAGTCCAGCTGCTCTGTGCACAGATTAAACCTGAACCGTGTCTCGTTAAAATGTATGCCACCAATCTCATTTGACTTACATATATGAAAAATAAAAGGTGCTCGCAGCTGAGCTGAGGCCTCGTGTGCAGAGCAGCGCTCCTTCAGGGTGTGCAGCTGATTAGAATTATCGGGGCCTCAGGCACTGAAAAGACCGAGCCACTTAAAAGAGAAAACACCAATATGCAAACTTACTTCATTTCTACCTTCTTGTGCCTTCCCCTTTGGCAGTTTCATCGGGAGGGCTGGCACTTCAAAGGAAGCATCCTCTCTTGCACTTTACTTGTCTTTCTCCAGTTGACAGAACTAGACTGGTGGCAATAGCAGGGATCAGATGAAAGAAGATCCTCTGCTTCTCAGGAGTAGAAACCTGAGGGAGGTTTCTTCAGAGAAACCCAGATTCTGCAGAACAGCAGATAACCTTGCTCCATAAATGAGTCAGAAACTGAAACAACTACAGAAGTGACCAGTAGGGAAGAATCTGCCAGAGGTCTGGGAGACAGGTCATGAAAGATCAGAGAACTAGCTCTCACCTACCAGCCATGGGGAAAACATTTGTAAGACCTACCTGCAATGAAAAGCAAGAGTAAAACCTTTCAAAAGAAAGAAAAAGCCTATGGCAAGCACAATGGACAACAGAACCTAGAGAAAGAGGCTGAAAATTTAAAGGCTGGAGTTGAGACTGTCCTAGAAACTAGTCTGCCAAAGAGAGGAGGAACAGACCATGTTACAACAGCTTTGTGTGGCTGAGGAAGGAATCTGAGGCAGAGACAAACACTGAACACAGGAAAGACTGCTCAGAGGCCGTTCCCTTGCTACAGCCCTTTCTGTCCTGCATCTTATCTCTCTGCTCTTTCTCTTCCCTCTTGTAACCTCCTAGCATTAACTTGAGCACTATTTTACTCACTTGGATATAAACATATTTAAAGATCTTTTACTTAAAATATCATTTTGGTTAACTGGGCAGAGAAGACACAGTCATTCCATTTGCTTCTGTGTGCAAGTCGAAACACTGTAAATTCTCGCCTAGTTTATATTCTCATTTCCATATCTGTCCTCTGTGATGTGTTCTGCCCCACTGCTGAGGCCACCTGGGGGGTATCTGAGAATTAGCTATAGCTAGAGCTGAGAAACTTCTGCATTTGG